>NC_134485.1:111159054-111201649 GCF_040206685.1 Ascaphus truei | reverse complement strand
ATCTGAGTCGTGTGTCCTGCTAGGGTGTGAGGCGGCGGGTGGCGCGTGTGTTGTGAGTGCTGTGTGCGAGTGGGGGTCCTGCTAGGGTGTGAGGCGGCGGGTGGTGCGTGGGTTGTGAGTGCTGTCTGTGAATGGGGGTCCTGCTAGGGTGTGAGGCGGCGGGTGGCGCGTGGGTTGTGAGTGCTGTCTGTGAATGGGGGTCCTGCTAGGGTGTGAGGCGGCGGGTGGCGCGTGGGTTGTGAGTGCTGTCTGTGAGTGGGGGTCCTGCTAGGGTGTGAGGCGGTGGGTCAGTGATGTCGGTGCGTAGGGGCGGGAGGCAGCAGGTGTGTGTGGCGGCAGGTATGTGTCGAGTGTGGCGGGTGTCTGTTGAGTGCGTGCAGCGGCTGTGAGGCGGTGGGTGAAAGGCAGAGGCGGCCGGAGTAAGGGCGGGTGAAAGGCAGAGGCGGGGGTGGGGAGGCGGTAAGGCGGGCATGAAGGCGAAGGGCGGCGGGAAGGGGAGGAGGGGGTGGAAGAGGGGGGCAAGGGGTGGAGGGGGGGGGAAGGGTTAGTGGAGGGGGGGGAAGGGTTAGTGGAGGGGGGGGAAGGGTTAGAGGAGGGGGGGAAGGGTTAGAGGAGGGGGGGGAAGGGTTAGAGGAGGGGGGAAGGGTTAGAGGAGGGGGGGGAAGGGTTAGAGGAGGGGGTGGAAGTGTGGGAGGGGGTGGGAGGGGAAAGGGAAAAAGAGGTGGAGGGGGGGGGGGGGAAGAGGAGCGGAGGGGGGGGGTGGAAAGGGGAGCAGAGGGGGGGTGAAGGGGAGCGGAGGGGGGGAAGGGGAGCGGAGGGGGGGGAAGGGGAGCGGGGGGGGAAGGGGAGCGGGGGGGGAAGGGGAGCGGGGGGGAGGGGAGAAGGGGGGAGGTGGTGGGAAGGGGGGAGGTGGTGGGAAGGAGGAGGAGGGGGAAGGTGGTGGAAAGGGAGAGAAGGGGGGATGTGGTGGGAAGGGGGAGGAGGGGGAAGGTGGTGGGAAGGGGAGGAGGGGGAAGGTGGTGGAGGGGGAAGGTGGTGGGAAGGGGGAGGAGGGGGAAGGTGGTGGAGGGGGAGGTGGTGGGAAGGGGGGGAGGTGGTGGGAAGGGGGGGAGGGTGGAGGTGGTGGGAAGGGGGGGGAGGTGGTGGAAGGGGGGAGGTGGTGGGAAGGGGGGGAGGTGGTGGGAAGGGGGGGAGGTGGTGGAAAGGGGGGGAGGTGGTGGGAAGGGGGGGAGGTGGTGGAATGGGGGGAGGTGGTGGGAGGGGGGGGAGGGGGGAAGGGGGTGGAGGTGGAAGGGGGGGTGGAGGGGTGGAAGGGGGGGGAGGGGTGGGAGGGGGGGGGGAGGGAGGGTGGAAGGGGGGGAGGGAGGCGGTGGGAGGGGGGGGGAGGGGTGGGAGGGGGGGGGGGTGGAGGGGGTGGAGGGGGGTGGGAGGGGTGGAGGGTTGGGGGTGGGAGGGGTGGGAGGGGGGGTGGGAGGGGGTGGGAGGGGGGGGAGGGGTGGGAGGGGGGGGGAGGGGGTGGGAGGGGGGGGGAGGCGGTGGGAAGGGGTGGGGGGAGGGGTGGGAAGGGGGGCTGGGAGGCGGTGGAGGGGGGTGGGAGGCGGTGGGAAGGGGGGTGGGAGGCGGTGGGAAGGGGGGGAAGGGGGGAGGGTGGGTGGGAGGGGGGGGGGTGGGGGGGGGAGGGGTGGAGGTGGGGGGAGGGGTGGAGGGGGGGAGGGGGGGGGGGTGGGATGGGGGGAGGGGTGGGAAGGGGGGGGGAGGTGGGGAAGGGGGGTGGAGGGAGGTGAGGGGGGGTGGGGGGTGGGTGGGGGGTGGAGGGGGGGGAGTGGGGGGGTGAGGGGGGGGTGGAAGGGGGTGAGGGGGGGGGTGGAGGGGGAGGGGTTGAGGGGGGGAGGTGGTGAGGGGGGGGGTGAGGGGGTGTAGGGGGGGGAGGTAATGGGGAGGTGAAGGGGGTGGAAGGGAGAGTAGAGTGAGGGAGGAAGGAAGAGGGGGTGAGGGGGTGAGGGGGATGAGGGGTGAGGGAGGTGAAGGAGCAGCGTGTAGGCGCTCTCCGCTGGCGCTCTCCCGCTGTGTCCCGGGCGCTCGCTCGCTCCCCGCTGACATGTAGCGGCGCCGGGGGGCCGGGGGTATCGGGAGACACTGACACTGGAGGGGAGGGGG
This sequence comes from Ascaphus truei, assembly GCF_040206685.1. Taxonomy (NCBI): domain Eukaryota; kingdom Metazoa; phylum Chordata; class Amphibia; order Anura; family Ascaphidae; genus Ascaphus; species Ascaphus truei. Next base: position 111,199,492 of record NC_134485.1, on the reverse strand, counting down.
GGTGGAGGGGGGTAGAGGGGAGGTGAAGGCCGCTCACTCACCCATCCGGCAGGTCCACGTGGATCTGAGGCGGGAGGCAGCGTGTTGTGGCCGCTCCCCCGCTGTGTCCCGGCGCCGCCATCTTGGGCACTCGGCGCCGCGAGGCAGCCTGCCTGGCCACTGGCTGTTCCCCCGCCGGGGAGGGGTGAGTTGTAGCGCCGGGGAGGGGGGGGCATGTATATGTGTGGGGGGGGAGAGGTGGGAGATATAGAGGGGGGGTCTCGCACGGCCGCTGACACTGGGTGGGGGGTGGGGGGGGGCGCTGAAGGGGTAATAATAGTGTGTGTGTGTCCCGCTGAATGTAGCTGCGCCGGGGGAGGGGGGGGTCGGGGTGAAAGCGCGGGAGACATGGGGAGAGGAGGAGGTGCGGGTGCTGCTAACTGTGAGCCCCGCTAATGTATGTAACAGTGTGTGTGTGTGTGTGTGTGTGTGTGTGTGTGTGTGTGTGTGTGTGTGTGTGTGTGTCACTGTGTGTGTGTCTGTCATTGTGTGTGTGTCTGTCACTGTGTGTGTGTGTGTCCCTGTGTGTGTGTGTGTCCCTGTGTGTGTGTGTGTGTGTGTCACTGTGTGTGTGTGTCTGTCACTGTGTGTGTGTGTGTCCCCTGTCCCTGTCCCTGTGTCCGTGTGTGTGTGTGTGTGTCCCTGTGTGTGTGTGTGTGTGTGTGTGTGTGTGTGTGTGTGTGTGTGTGTCCCTGTGTGTGTGTGTCCCTGTGTGTGTGTCCCTGTGTGTGTGTCCCTGTGTGTGTGTCCCTGTGTGTGTGTCCCTGTGTGTGTGTCCCTGTGTGTGTGTCCCTGTGTGTGTCCCTGTGTGTGTGTCCCTGTGTGTGTGTCCCTGTGTGTGTGTCCCTGTGTGTGTGTCCCTGTGTGTGTGTCCCTGTGTGTGTGTCCCTGTGTGTGTCCCTGTGTGTGTGTCCCTGTGTGTGTGTCCCTGTGTGTCCTTTGGCCCGTCACTCCGCCTCAGGCCAATGAGAGGTGTGCGGGGGCGGGCGGGCCAAGGGACCAATGAGATTTCCCCTAGGGACACCGGACATCCAGGCAGGCAGGCAAACATACAGTGCTTTCACTAATATAGTATAAGATTGCGTGCTGTTAATTGTCCAGCTTGTAAAAGGCAGATTTATTGGGGGCAGGTTGTTTGACTGATAGATGTATAAATCTGAAATCACTTAAGGGAAAGTATTGCTGGGTAAAGCATTGCCTTTTAAGAGTGTTTTAAGTGGGTAGTGTAGTTGGACTAGAGGTGGACTGGAGACTGCAATTTTCTGCAAACTCATCTACACAAGGCAACAAACGGTGAGCTTATTTGACCACAGTATTATCCCATGCTTGTTAGCCTACACAATTAACCCACACTATACACTTTATTTAAAGCAGCCCCTCCCAACAATTGACAGTACACAACTGCCTCTCCGATCCCATCTATACCCCCCCCCCCCCGCACTCCCGCCAAATAACTCTGTAAACATTTAACAGGCCCTAGGATTAGCAATACATAAGATATAGCAATAAAAAGATACAGCAAAACATGTAGGCAAGGAAAAGGCCCACCTCTGCTGTTTACTCTGCACACACTCACTTGGCTCAAAACAGTTTCATGAAAAGTTACCTACCTTTATGATTATGAACTTGCTACTTAGCTCAACTCTGTCCTTTAATGTGACCACATACAAATGTGATACTACCCAGCTCCCCACTCACCTCCGTGCCGGGTGGGGGAGGGCTGCATGGCGAGCGGGTCGCCGGAGCTCCGCGGCAGATCACTGATGCAAGGCGTCGCCATTTTGATCTTCGCGCATGCGCAGTGTGAGGCGTGCGCAGTAGCAGGAGAGTTACCAGGCTCCACACAGGACTACATGTCCCAGCTGCCCCAGGGGCTGCTCACCATGTGGGGCTGCACAGCCAAGAGGGCTGCAGGAATTACACTGAGGCAGAGAGATACATTTGGCACGCTAGGGACCGCGCGCTCAGTCGGAGGAGGGAACTCAACAGAGCAGGTAGTGTCCAGGGAGCAGTGCTCCCCTGGACTAGGCCAGATTGTCCCGTAGGCCCCAGCTAGGCCCCTGAGTCCCATTCAGTTTGTGGTGCTACAGGGAAGGCCCATAGATAGGGACGCTTCCAAAATAGCACCAATAGCGTTAGTACACTGGTGATGGATGCCATGCGGTGTGCGCGGCCTGCAGTCTGGGACCAGATCACAGGCACCTCATAAGAGACATTAAGGGACACCCTCCAGCTGAAGCTCCCTAAAGAGATGAGAGGATCAGGTAGACCGCGAGAGGATCCGGTATGATCCAGTATACCGCTCCCGCATGCGGACGAGAGGATTCGGTAGACCGCGTCGTCGGATCACATTGCGGCTCTGCGGATCCACCATCCAAGTCGGCCTGGTCTGGCCTAAGACCAGGAAGGTACCCAATGTGCACCAACGGCCACATACACAGTGGGTAGCGCTACTCCACACACTTTGGGTGGGCTTGGCTCTCTGAACAATGGGTGTTTAGGTGCCCAGGGCACTTCAGTAGTTTGGGAGATCTCACCGGGGTGTGAACAGTGTATGGGTGCATTGCATTGTGGGAAGGTTGATTATAGTGTGTTATTATTAGGGCGTGTGAGTAAACTATTAAATTATACCTGTGTGGTGTGTGTTACTATTGTATTGGTTCCTGCGAGGGCTTATCCTGTAGAGCTTGCATCCCTCCCAGGTGGAGGCGCTGCACCAAGAAGAACGAAAGTATACCCCAGGCTCCTAGAGGTGGAGGCTTAGGCCTTCTGTGAGCCATAGCTACTGTAAAGGCAGCATAGTTCCCTTGGTCATGGGGAAAGGGGGCTACAGTTACTCTATCTATCCAATACAAACTCCTCCCTCCTGGCCCACACCAAATATCATAATACACTCTGGATTACTCAAAAGCCTTGCATTATCTCCTGAATGTTGGTGGAGAACTCTGAAAACTAGCACACCAATCACTACTCATTCTAATGGCAAACATCACAAAATTACACCTGGCATACAACCACTCAAATTTCTATTTATACTGTTAATCTCTTTAGCAGGTGATATTGAACATAACCCAGGCCCTCCCTCTTCAACTCTGTCCCAAACCCCTGAGAATACCCCTTTCAAATTCCAAAAAGGACTATCTGTCAACCCATATAAATATTCAAAGCCTGCTGGGTGAACTAAGGGCATTGTGCCATATGCAGTAAACCCAAGTCATCATCATCATCATCATCATCATCACAGAAACATGGCTAACTCCTAAAACCCTTGATGCAACTATCGCCATTCAGGGATACTCCATTTCTAGGAAAACAGGTCAAAGAGAGGAGAAGGGGTGTTATTTTAAATTGCAGACACCTTACAATTTACGCTCCTAAATTGCTCCCCAAGCCCACCCTCTTAAAATCCAAGTTGGCAAAATCTACCTCCCCTTTCCTAACCCCGTTCTTATTGCTGTTATCTACTGGCCCCCTAAAGCCCCACTACAATCCATGACTGATATCACCCAGTTTCTTGGCTCAATTTCCTCTCAGAATGAGAAGAGTGAGCTGATAGTTCTTGGGGATTTCAACTACAATTGGATCGACCCTAAAAACAACAAAATCCAGATACAACACAAGTCACTTAACCTAAGGCAACTAATTTCCCAACCCACACGGAGAAACCTGAAATCTCACAACCATTCATTGCTAGACTGGATTCTCTCCTCTAGTCCCAGCAGAATCCAATCCTCTGGCATCCTACCTGACAGTTTTAGTGACTGCAATTTTTTGGATCACGCCAAATCAATCCCTAAAGTTCTCCTCACTAGAACATTTACAGTAGAAACTTTCTGGCTGCCCTTGGTACAGAATAGACTTAATTCCCGACCCCGCACTCCACTATTTCCAATCCGAGTTCACAAAACTCTGTGATAAGCCATGCTCCACTACGCAGAATAAGCGTACGGGGGCCCACCTTCCATGGGTAACAACCAACCTTATATCGCTCTACCATCTTAGGTATGGGTTGTGGAAAAGCAACAAAGTAACTGGCACTCCCAAGGATCTTAATAACTAAAGAAGCCTGTGAGATATGTGAACAAGGCACGCAAAAGCACAATCTTATTCTGACAATCTTCACCAGAATTCATCAAACCCAGCTAGCTTCTGGAAGGTTATCAACAATATATTCCAACCTTCTAGCCATCAACAACCATGTATTATCATTAAGAAGGATATTACTCTGGCAAATCCCACGGACATTGCAAATGCATTCACACATTTCACATTTTAGGGTCAGATGGTATAGGTCCAATGCGATTGGACGCTGTCTCATGTGCCCGCCTCTTTTTTTTTATTTTTTAAGGATGTGACGTCTTCTCCCCCCCAGCTCTGGTGGTGCTGGGCATCGTGGTGAGGCTGCTGGGGCATCATGGTGGGGCTGCTGGGTGAAGTGCTGGGGCTGCAGGGGGATCGTGTGGGGATGCTGGGAGATCGTGTGGGGCTGCTGGGGGAAGTGCTGATGCTGCTGGGGGAAGTGCTGGGCTGCTGGGGGAAGTGCTGGGCAGCTGGAGGAAGTGCTGGGGCTGCCGGCGCCTCACTCCTGCCTCCTCCTCCCGATGGGGCGCGCGGCGGCCATTTAAAGAAAAAATAGCGTGACCCCTGTTATAGCGCAGTCAGTTCGGGTGGCCCCCGGGGACCGCGTTATAATGGGGTCGAGCTGTATTACTTATTAAAGATTTAGCTTTAATATAGAAAATATACAGTGCTTAGGTTACAAAAAAAAATTATTACAAGAACATACCGTTACAATAAATGCAGACCAGTGTCTTAAAATAAAAGGAAAAACCTAGAATCTAACTTACGTTATCGTCCAACATTGATGAGATCTTTTCCCAAAGGGTCTTGAGTGGAAATTGAGATATCACGTGTTCCAGCATGGACACTCCCTTAGTTGAAATCTAATTTTCTATCCACATATGCCAACTCTTATGCCCAACCTTTCTGCATTGAAACACACAAAATCCCACCCCTTTTCAATCAATGAGCCCTCATGACAGTTTTAAGACTTCTATAATACTTGGAATAACGTGATTCATATCAATAGCTTCAGGGAGTTTGCCGAATGCAATTAGACCATTTTTGACCCACGTGCTCATAAGTTTGAGCGACAAATGGATATTTGTCCCTTGCCACCACCTAAACATGCAGGGTTTTACTTTATTACATCCGTCTCATTGCAACTTTTACGTAAATCTATTTGTTATTCTTCAGAAAAGGTGTTAGGGCCATGATATCTTCTTATTGAATACATTTACTCTTTTTGGAATACCTTCTCAGCCAAGCCCTCTGAACTCCCCAAAGAATGTATTTGAAGGTACACTTAAAAGCGTACTGTTTATTCTAATGTCAGAAAGCCATATTTCAACCTCTTCTGACAAAAACAGATGCCCTTATCTCTTGATTCCATCAGTCCTATAAACTAGACCTGGTCAAGGATTTAACAGGCCATAAAAGTAATTCTTGTATTTTTAAGACAACCAATTAAATATACCCCCCTGGCACAGCTAGAAGAAGGTGAAAAGCTGGGATATCATGAGATGGATAATGTTGCAGGCGCTTGAGAAGGAAGCCCAGGCGAGGGAGATGGGGGACCTGGAACTGCAGGCGGTCCAGGACCAAAGGTCTATAGTAAACAAGTGTATGCGATCGGCAACTGAGCGGGCTGAGAGCCTTGAGGGTAAATGCACCACACTGGCAAGTTAATGCCGTTAATAGAAGGTGTAAGCAGAAGGGAAAAAAGGGGGTCACTGTAGCTCGCATGCGAGCGGTAGTACAGACTGCAGAGTGGGACCCCGTATGTCCGTTGGGTGACTCAGAGGACAAAGAAGTGGGAGTACAGTTACCTACAAATCGGACGTGGAGGGTGTGGTGGGGTCGGCATGGAAGGTCCGGCCCATTGTGACCAGCAAAAGAGAATTGGACCCGCTCTACCTACAGTACTAGAACAGACAGATGCAAAAAGGGCAAATGACTAAACAATGGAAGAAAAAACACCAGATGTAGCAAAGACACTGCCGTCTGGATAAGTCCCTAAAAATGCACTCAATGTCTGGAAGGGGAGTAATACCTGAATCAGCATGGATGTGCAGTAAGAAGCAAAGTACTGGTCCAATGTGTATTGCAGTATGGTTGTCTTAAAATCCTTTAATAATAATAATTAATAAAATAACTTAGAACCAGACAGTAGTAACAGTGAAAATAGATTAAGTAATTATAGTGCGTCATGCGTATGTCCACTTGGTGGCTCGGGTATACGGCGTGGTAAGCACCACAGCCCAAATCTAAGAGTATACCCCTGTCCTGGTGTGGATCAGTCAAACAGTTACCTGTAAGTAACTAGTAATGCAGCACGACAGACTGGGAATTAAGAACCAGAATCACGAGTAAAACATACCAAATAGGTCATTGGCTGACAAGTGATTCTGCTATGGTCACAACTTCAATGCATATAAAACCCACCAGCATATATTCTGGCACCAACATATGGATATAATAGCCAGAGCAGCCCAATGCACTGTTACAAAGGAGATAACATGGGCAGCGTGGGATAAATGAAATAACGCAACATGTCCCACTGTCTTGTGACACAGGGGGAAAGAGTGATCCACGCTCATGAGCCTGGGTCTACAGGTGGTGTTTAAATGCAAAATAGATAAGGAGCACCTATAGCTCCATGCATATGATACACACAAAGAAAAAATAGGATTAATGTTAAAACCTGCCAATTAGTATGGTAACCTAACTGCTGAGGTGCTTAGCAGAAAAAATTCGGTGTGCCTGGGGGTGGGCGGGGGGCAGGACCAGGGTGCCTGGGGGCGGGACTTCCGTTTCCTGCGGCAGAGCACACGTGGTGTGTGTCTCTGTCCGCTCCTGGCTCCTTTGCGCGGTGTCTCCCCCCTCTGCCCGCCCGGGGTGATAGGAGGTGGGTTTTTCTTCCTTTGCCTCCCCCTTTGCCTCCTGTCCTGGTGCTCCGGTCCCTTTGGCGCGGGGGCGGGCAGTGGTGGCAGCACGGTGTCCCCCCATTCTGCCCAGGGATCCCGTGGCTGCCTGCCGGGGCAGGGGAGGAGGGGGGTGGGCGGCAGTTTGTACCATTGCGTCCCGGGCCCGGCGCTCCCATCTACCCCCCCCCCTTGGTGCGGGAGATGAGCACGCTGGTGGGTGTAGGGGGAGGCGGGGAGCCGCCTGCTCGTGGCTGCCTCTGTCTGTACTCCACTGTGTGTGTGTACCACTGTGTGTGTGTACCAGTGTGTGTGTGTGTGTGTACCAGTGTGTGTGTGTGTGTGTGTGTACCAGTGTGTGTGTGTGTACCAGTGTGTGTGTGTGTGTGTGTGTGTGTGTGTGTGTACCAGTGTGTGTACCAGTGTGTGTGTGTGTGTGTGTGTACCAGTGTGTGTGTGTACCAGTGTGTGTGTGTACCAGTGTGTGTGTGTGTACCAATGTGTGTGTGTGTGTGTGTACCAGTGTGTGTGTGTGTGTGTGTGTGTGTGTGTGTGTGTGTGTGTGTGTGTGTGTGTGTGTGTGTGTGTGTGTGTGTGTGTGTGTGTGTGTATCAGTGTGTGTGTGTACCAGTGTGTGTGTGTACCAGTGTGTGTGTGTGTGTGTGTACCAGTGTGTGTGTGTGGACCAGTGTGTGTGTGTGTGTACCTGTGTACCAGTGTTTGTGTACCTGTGAGTGTGTGTGTACCAGTGTGTGTGTACCAGTGTGTGTGTGTGTGTGTGACTACCAGTGTGTGTGTGTGTGTGTGTGTGTGTACCAGTGTGTGTGTGTGTGTGTGTGTGTGTGTGTGTGTGTGTGTGTGTGTGTGTGTGTACCAGTGTGTCTCCCTCTCCCTGTCACTCCCTGTCACTCCCTGTCTCCCCCTCTCTCCCCCTGACTCCCTGTCTCCCCCTCTCTGTCTCTCTCTCTCCCTCTGTCCCTGTCTTCCTCTCTCTCTCTGTCCCTGTCTCCCTCTCTATATCTGTCCCTGTCTCCCTCTCTCTCTCTGTCCCTGTTTCCCTCTCTCTCTCTGTCCCTGTCTCTCTCCCTCCCCGTCTCTCTCTCTCCCTCCGTCTCTCTCTCTCTCCCCGTCTCTCTCTCTTTCTCCCTCCTCGTCTCTCTCTTTCCCTCCCTCCCCGTCTCTCTCTCTCTCACCCTCCCCGTCTCTCTCTCCCTCCCTCCCCGTCTCTCACCCTCCCTCCCTCCCTCCCTGCCTCTCTCTCTCCCTCCCTCCCCGTCTCTCTCCCTCCCTCCCTCCCCGTCTCTCTCTCTCTCCCTCCCCGTCTCTCTCTCCCTCCCTCCCCCTCCCCGTCTCTCTCTCCCTCCCTCCCCGTCTCTCTCCCTCCCTCCCTCCCCGTCTCTCTCCCTCCCTCCCCGTCTCTCTCTCTCTCCCTCCCTCCCCGTCTCCCTCTCCCCCTCTCTCTCTCCCCCTGTCTCTCTCTCTCCCTCTCCCCCGTCTCTCTCTCTCCCCGTCTCTCTCTCTCCCTCTCCCCGTCTCTCTCTCTCCCTCTCCCCCTGTCTCTCTCTCTCCCTCTCCCCCTGTCCCTCTCTCTCCCTCTCCCCCTGTCTCTCTCTCTCCCTCTCCCCCTGTCTCTCTCTCTCTCTTACCCTCTATGTCTTATCTTAACTGCCGTATACCTACACCGAAATAACCTATTCTGCTTTCTTCCAGATCTGACTCAAGTTTCACGTGGGAGACATCGGAAGACAGGTAGGGAACACCTCCCCTCCAGTATAGTACCTTGAGGGACTGCGGATCAGGTAAGATCCCAGGCGGGATTGCTGCTTTAGAAATTGTGAAGCGGGGGCATCCTGACACTGGTTAATTGGTACAGAATCATTCACATCTGGGTTTTTTTTTCTTCGATTAGTGAGGTACACACACACACACACGTAACAAGGACTAATGGTAGTAAAGTATAAGTGTACTACAATAAAAAAAAAATGTCCCGGTTTTTCATTTTCAAAATCTGGTCACCCTACCTGCGGGGAATGGCAGCAATGGTAATGCTGAGTAAACAGATCACGGACTCCCAAAATGCACTCCCTCAAAAACATACCCCTACGTCACAAGGGGGGGAAAGCGGGGGGGAGAGGAAAGAAAAGAGGGAGAGAAGTCCCTCAGTACCTTGTCTGTGCTATCCCTGCAGGGAGCGTGATCTGTGGTGTCTGTGTGCCTACACTCATGCAGCTGATGCTGCTCCACCAGAGTCCCAGTACAGCCTGTGTTCGTCTGCAGGCAGCCGGAGTGCGTGTCGCGGTGCGTGACGTCACGGCGTCGTGACCTTTTCCCTCTGACGTACGTTTCGCCGAGGCTTCTACTAGAGAGGGATAACCTCCCACTCCCTTCTGTCTGCCATTTATGCCTCTCTGAGTGGGAGGAGCAAGATAGGGGCAGGACTAGGGAAAGGGCGGGGGAGAGAGGGGGAAGGAAGGAAAAGGAGCTGACAAGCAGTTACAACAACACTGCTATTCGCATGGAGAATGCTAAACAGTGTGTATATAATCAAGAATTGTCCCCAAATATGAACTAGAAGGGACCCTGAGACAGACAACTTCATAGATAAAATAAAATACAGCATGATGGCATGATAGATGCAATAAAATATTACCATAACTGTGTATGTGTATGTTATAATCATTACAGAAATGGGGTGAACAAAAAGCCATTGTGACCAGGCAACGACGACAGAGAAGGCGTAGGAAGGATGATGCGGACGGCAAAGTCCAATACTGTGATGGGCAAGATATTGAGACAAAAGATTTACGCGACTACACCCAGTCAGAATTAACTGATATTGAGAAGGTATATTGCCAGTGAGGGAGGGGGGGGGATGTCACTCCTCTCGTGGGTGGTACCCCTTTGGGATGAGGGTGGGGACAGTGTCAGGCTCTCAGGGAAAGAAGCAGTGGTGATGGGGGCTACGACTAATAACCCACTACTAAAATAATCTTTTATGGCTCGCGTGGAGACCGGGCCAAGGTGACAATCATACATGGGAATCCCAATAGGGAAAGAGGAGAAGTAGTCCATTTAGTGTGTCTAGGTGGGGCCATCATCAGGGAAATTCAGGTTACAGTGCGCTTGGCAATCAATAAAGGCCCCTCTTGCACCACCAGAGTAATCGCAGAAAACATACTGGGCATAGATGTGTTGTTGGGTCAAAGTATACAAACAGAGTGGGGAGTGTTCACATTTGGGTTCCCTCATAAGGCCTATTATTTACTGGCGATCAAGGAAATAATAAGAGGACATGCCATAGACCCCCATACCAATACCCACTCCAGGACAGCCTCTGTGTTTGAAACAATATTATTTGCCTGGGGGACACAAAGAAATAGGGGATGCAGTGCAAGCACTGTTAACATATAAAGGTCGGAGGTGGGCAGCAGCTGCATATAACCCCAAACATGATGTCGTCCTCCAAGATCCAAGGGACAGGTGGTTCCAGCCAATTTGCCGAATTACAAGTAATATTAATGATGATTCAAGAAACCACAGAGGCTCTGTTTCTCTAAACCAACAATTGGACCTGTTACAAAGGATTTACAACATGGCTGGAAAGTTGGAAGGAGAGAGGGAGTAAGATACACAAAAAAACAGTTTGGGGCGGTCCAGAGATTTGGTAAGAACTCTGGACAGCAGGAAATACACGGACAATTCATATAGGACATGTCGATGCCCATTTACCAAAGGAGGATCCGAATTTAGATGCTGACGCACTAGCCAAAGTGGTAGGGACCCGGATGCTGGACCCAGTCCAACTTAATTTGGCCAATTGGGCTCAAAAAACAGCTGGACATACAGTAGAGGCACACAGGCCACATATGAATGGGCCCAACAGCAATATGTTAAAAACTGTAAAGAATCAATGTCCTGTGTGTGTTGTTATCAAGCAATGTGAGTTGGAGAAAAAAGTCCAAGGGGATTTGCGAAGGTGGTCTAGCCCAGGCCAGGTTTGGCAAATAGACTTTATAGGCCCAATGCCAAAAGGTTGGAGAGGAGTACTCTACTGCTGCACAGCTACAGTATGGGTACATACTCAGGGCTTATAAAGGCACTGCCTAGCAGAAAAGCGGACCAGGCCGCTACTCTGCGGATGCTACAGTAGATTATGACTGCGTACGGTATGCCTGAAGAAATTCAATCAGATCAAGGGACCCATTTTACTGGCCACGCTGTTCAAGCATGGGCTAAGGACTGTGGGGTGCAGTGGACATTGTATATTCCGTATCATCCACAGGTGGCTGGTTTGGTGCAGCGGAGCATTGGGTCATTAAAAGAGCAATTTTGTAAACTCAACACAACACAGACAGTAAGTGGGTGGGATGGAGTCCTTACACAGGCATTAGTCTTATTGAACACACGCACAATAGGGTTAAGAAGTACCCCAATACGAAAGAATGTTGGGACAGGGGAAGCAATACCCCATACAGTTACAGATGCAGTCTTTCCTTAGGTCGCCAGCGTTTGGCGAAAATTCTAGAATTCTCTGCAACTAGCCTTGGCCTAGTCCATAGCAGACTTAATGGCTCATTGGATTAACACAGCGGGAGTCCCTGTGTTTAAATGGGACTCGCGCTGTGTGAATCCTGTCTGTAAGAGACCTGCACCAAGAGATAGACTAAATCTGTCACTCTACCTGCGCGCCACTAACAGGCCATGCTGGGGTTTTTATTTTAATAATACTGTATTGTAGCAGGGGGTCTCCGGAGCTGAATCGTTATGGGGTGCCGGTATTTCAGCCATGCTTAAATTCTTCTGCGTCATGGCCCACGAGATCGGGAGACTTAAACAATGCAGAGAGATACCGGCTAAGCCAATGAAGGGGTTGAGCCAGAGAACCTGGTTTATTGGGGTAGAGGGGGGGGGGGTGAAGGGGGTAGTTGCCCCAGGATGGGTTATTAGGCCTACCTTAGCGGCAGTAACTGCAATCATAATGAAAGGGTTAACCACTCCTGCTACCCACCCAGTAGGTCTAACCACCCACCCTGGGGCAATTACCCTCTACCCCAATAAACAATACAATACAAACACTAATAAATGTAACCGAGACGTGTTGGTTAAAGTTAATTTCCATCAGAGAGAAGGGCTTGTTATGTAAATACACGTCTAGTTACGTAACCCCCATCCTCAGACTCAGGATAGTTCGGATTGTTGGGGTTGTTGGGTCAGCAATTTTTTAATAAATGACTGTTACTGTTTACGTGTTTTTAAAAAAAAATCTGTGTACCAGTGTGGACTATATGTACCACTCCCCGGGCATTACCTATCCGTCTATAGGAAGAGATTGCCCTTCCACCCAAATAAGCAGGTGGAATGTATGGGAAAGTACCACACACACAAAGTATGCCATAACAAGTGCTTTGGGTGAGCAGAACTCTCTCTCTGTCACATGTTTGCTACCATATATAGAGTTGTTAACTACAAAGGAAGTTTGACTCATTCGCTTAAGAATGCATTTTTTGACTTAACAGCCAGCACTGATTGGAGGGAGCCTAAAAAAGATGTTATAAATAAGAGGCTAGGCTTGGATAGGAGGAGTGGAGCAGAGCAGAGGAGGTTCTTTGAACGCGGAGAGGCACAGGACCGACTGGCAAGACACAGCTGTGAACTCTGGCTGGAAGCCAGAAAACATTACGGACTTCGACCGACATTCACACCAAGGGCCAGGAGAGATTCGAATCCACAGCTCTCCCTTATACTACCTTGATGCTGTTAATTATTCTTCGTTTGTGAGTTACCATTTTTTCTCAATACAATCTTTGTTGTTTGATGGTATCACACTGTTGTCTTCCTCTTTCCCTTTTTTCTCCCTCTCCACTTTTTGCCAGTCTATACAGATTTATGGATCCAGAGGTCTATACCTTTATTATGTAAGCCATTCCTTAATTTTTTCCACGTATTAAATCATTTATATATACACCTACAGACGTTTGTTTGCACTCCCAAAATCTGTTTTTTTTTCTGTATTATTTGGACAAAGGGATCTTTGTCTAGTTGAGAGCTGCACCAGACATCACTGTGTTCAATTTTGTTTTTCACTTATTAGTTAATTAATTTGTGCTCATTGCATTCACCCCACACCATGAGAAAACTGCATTATCCATGAATGATTGTCATATAGTTCTAATGAAAGTAATCACACCCTACTCACAGACTAGTACATGTTTACAGTACTTTTTGGGAAAAAAAAGTTCTGAAGAAACACTATTAACATTATTTTGACAGCCGATGCTGACAACAAGGGTCATCTCACTCCCATTATATTTGGTCAAGATGGTCCAGCATTGGGTTATCTCCATCTCAAATGATAAGCATTAGCTTCAATGACATAACTTTGCAGTTATGCAACTCCTCCTGATGCTGCCTATATATCACGCTCTCCCCCACACCTTCCTCTTCTACGTAGGACAGATCACACCTCTTCCATTCCGTCCTCCTTATCCTTGGGATGGGCCTTCAAATGAATCCTGGCCCTATTCAAATGACAGCTATAGGCAAGGCCAAACTCATCTATACGTCACACCCGTATCCATGAATGTCTCTCTTGAAGTGTCAATAGAACACATTTGTTTTATCCAATGGTTATCCTTCCTTAGTGATACACACTTCCTGTGAGGGTGTAAAATACAGCACCATCTCTTAACAGTGGAACATTTTTGATCCCAGTACCATCTTTAATGTACTTTTACTTGATCATTAATGTGACTTTGATAAACGGAAATACGATCAAATCTTTAAACACATGCCCATTTGTTGCATGACTTATTTGCTTCTAACTCTGACAAAAAAAAAAGGATTTTATATCAATATAAAGTCAATTCAACCATGACAGACAGTAGAATGTGAAAGTGGCATGAACCAACTACAGCCTCATTCCTGCAATATTTAATAACTCACAAGGAGAAGAATTATTGAATACGTTTATGATATCTACACTGGCGTATCCATTTTGCCTTAGCTGTTGTAATGGTGATGACATCAGTCTGATGGGAAATTAGATCTCATCTAATGCCTCCCTATAAGATGTTAACTGCACTGAATTTAGGCCATGTTAAAAATACAGATGCTGCTATACAGAAATCAAAGAAAAGATTAGAAACTTACGGCAACTATTTATTTTTTTAATAGAAAAGTTGAGTATGGTAAAGCCTTGGAAAATAAAATGATGAAAGATTTGTATGAAGTCAATATACATGGTAAGTAGTCTTAAGCAGAAACTACTTAACTTACTTTATTCATAAGGGTGCCAGACAAACCAGTTACTAGAAAGAAACAAATTAATCTGAAAACATATATTATTGATATATCGAGCAAATAAATGTATATATTTACTGATGTTCCAAAATACATGGTCTGCTTTAGGGTCCCATAATTAGGTTTTCGCCAACGTGTGTCATGTATTTCATTATAGCACATGTAACTTTTTTAGAGCTTAAGAGGCATAAGGGCTTATCCTAGTAGCTTCAATGTTATCACTGGCAAATCGAACGGTTTGGCATGACCTTATCTCACGGTCTGACATTTATGCTATCACGGTATTCAGAAAGAGTCATCGAAAGTCAGAAACCGTTAGGTAGGAAAATGCCAAACCGCTCGGGTTAGCAGTGTCTTTATCTCTGTCTTTTTCTAAGTTGTGCCGCCGCGATCTGCATGCAGTCTGTAAGAGCTGCACACAGAGAGAGCTGCATCTCCCAGCACAGCTCTTACAGGCGATCACACTGTTTTTATTCTATTTTAATAACACAGTATTGAAGCAGGGGGTCTCCGGAGCTGAACCGCATTAATTTCAGCCTCGGGGACCCCTGCTTCCTGAGTTACAGGCCGCGATACGGGGTCTGTATCTCCCAGCATTGTTTAAATCTCCAGCGTCACATGAACGGGACATTTAAACTTTGCGGGGCTACCGGGGCCTGAGACCACCTGCTTCAATACTGTGTTATTATAATAAAATAAAACAGCTTAATTACCTTAGTGGCTAGCCTCAATGGAGGTTCCCATCCATTGAGCATGGTTAGCCAAGGTCGATATTGTCTTCCACTTCTTCTAGTTCTATTCAATTTATTTCAATTTTTGTAAAGGTGTCACATTTGTTTATCACCTCTTTGGTCTTGCTGAGATTCTACTAATTACTTTGGGAACTTGAATGTGGTCCATCATTTTGTATCCACAGTGAAATCCCACTTGTTCTATAGGCTTGGCAAGTTCAGGGTCTGTTGCAGCCAATTAGTGAGTATCTTCGTATACATCTTTTAAATGATTTTAAGTAGACGGATAGGTCTGAAGGTATTGAGCTGTTCTTTCAATCCTTTATTGTGGATGAGGATAACTATGGCATTGCTTAGAGTTTTTTTCAAGGATGTTCTATACTTTTCTCAAGCTTCTATCAAGATTTCATTTGTAATTCCATCTTTTCCATGGGCCTTCCCATTTTTCATGGAACTTATTGCCTTTGCCTCTTCTTCTGGAAGGACTTATGCTACATCATTGGTGGCATCTTCTAACTTACAGTATCCTTTGCTGGATTATGCACGGTTTTATCTGTGTTTTTGTACAATTTCATGTACAGTAGAAGTCCTCAACCATGTTTGTGGTAAGTGCACAGTCTTTTATTGTGGATTCATTGTCTTGTTCGAGTTGGATGATTTGCATCTTCCCAATAATACTGTAAGTCACTACTTCGTCTTCTTGAAGTTTTTCTTACATCTTTACTTATACGCTTGAGGAACGTCTTGAACAGCTCTATATATTCAATTTTTGTTCTTGTGTTTCGGGATTGCTTAATTTATTGTCGTTTCCTCAGTATCTGCTTTGTCTCATTTAATATTTTTGTATACTGTTTTTTGCTAGCTATTTCTCTAGTTTTTTCTGCGCTTTCAACTACAATCTTAAGTTTTTCATAATTGTTTGTTGAAATGTCCCCATACATTTCGAGCAAACTAAATACAATTGTCAGCTCTAGTAGAAATTATGTCACTATTCTTGATGTTCACTGTTTTTATCTTTTTTTTTTTTAATCCTTATTTCTACCTTCACATTTAGATGTAATTTGCAGCAAAACAATCCGTGATCACTCCTTTGTTAAAATATATATACATATCTTTATTTTCTGGGACTAGTAATTGTAACTAAACCTCTAAAACAAAGTGCTAACAGTCCTATTATCTTTTACCATTTGAACTTGACAAAAGTAAGTTAAAATAATGCTTTTATAAGTGTGTACTAGATATTTAAATAATACAGCTGACAGTTCAAGGTTTAGATGATGTCTATAACATTATAATTTAACAGAGGTTATCAGGTTAACAACTATGCTATTCTGACTCTGAGTTTACTGAAAATACAGGCAATATTCACATTGTTTTAATTAATCATCCTCATAAAGGCCAACATTGTTCTCAGCACAAGGATCAATACCGTAAACAGACTAAGCAAATTCAAGTCCACACATTGTATAAGAGCCCCATATGCTCCATCAGTCACAGTCAATAACACAATCCCAGTCTCCCAAGCACACCGTCTAGGTATATTATTTCACTTCTCTCCCAATCATGTGGTTGCTACATCTTGACAATTTGTCCATCGCAACATTACCAAAACCCGACCTTTCCACATAGCACCCTCACGTCTTTAAAAAAATGTATTTTACTTTTGGCTTCCAAGTAAAACAGCACCCCCCCCCCTCACCCAACTTTCGCTAATCTGCATGACCCCATATTCAAATCACGACTGACAACTCTTCAGCAAAGCACTTGTCTTGTCTCACTTGCCTGAGGTCACCCCTTTCACTCCTGATGCACTTACTTGCCTCCTTCGATTCGTTCTATACTGCACTTCCACCTATAATTCCATTTAGATTGTAAGCTCTGTGGGGCAGGGACACCCTAACTTCCATTGTTTAACATACTTGTGAAAGTTGTATATTCTCTCTGTAGTCTTGCCAAGTCTGTAAATTGGCAATAAATATCTATATATACACATATAAATACATATATATATATATATATATATACACATCTAAAAAATAAAAAAGGGACAGCGCGGGCTCCATAGTGTAAATAGTATAAGGTTTTATTAAACATGTTAAAATTATGTCACTTAAAACAATTCTCTAGGACTTGCGCAATGGACATAAGTAACAGTCTCCTGTTTTGCGTCTGCATATATTATATGATTTATATATAAATATACACACACACACATATATATATACATATATATATATATATATAAATACACACACACACACACGCACATACACACACACACACACACACACACACACACACACACACACACACACACACACACACACATATACATATATAAATATATACACACACACACATATATATATATATATAAATATACACACACACACACATATATATATATATATAAATATACACACACACACACACACATATATATATATATATAAACACACACACACACACACACACACACACACACACACACACACATATATATAAATAATGGAAATATTACTGTATGCTCATTCGCATGTTTTAGACAGGTCTGTAACCCAGCCTTTCACCATTATCACCCAGCACACAGCACTTCCACTGCAGCAAGGAATTCTGGGCAATGACATGCAAATGAGCACACAGTGCCATCCTTTTGCTTCAAAACCATATAACATGGTATGCTGTAAGCTTCAGCTTGCTGCATTACACAGCTTTGAGCACAGCCTGGTTTAAGATGAATAGCCAGTAAACCCATCCACTTTTTTTACCCACCATAAATTAACTAAGTGTGTATATGTATATAAAAAAAACTACGGGATATATTTTAATTGGACTGCGCCTCCAAATGTTCAGCAATAATTATAAAATGTAAATGCCCATGACAAGAATTCTGTCTCAATTACAGAAAAAATAAACATATAGAAATGCTCATGGATAAATAAAAAATTTACCAGAAAATCAGTGTGATTGGATGAAAACAAGGACATATGCTAATGTCAAAAGATGTAGTGCTTCTGATATGCTTAATCTGGTGTGTGGATAAAAAGTGTATATATATATAACATATAAATATATATATATAAAACAAAATAATATGTCCAAGAGTGAAAAAAAAACATAGAAAATGTGTCCTATGTCACTGGGATGATGGCAGCCTTCTTCACAGGTACAGCTACTTCCCTTCACACGACATAAATTTTAAAAAAAAAGAAGAAGAAAAAGCGCTCGATCCTAGTGTAATATCATTGATAAAAAATAATAAGTCTTGAACATAGACAATTTAAAACTCACAAACATCCGACGTTTTAATGCGTGTTAGGAGAATACTCATACCCAAGCATGAACCATGAAGCTGATCCGCTTGTACTCCTCTGCTGAAATGGTTACGAGGTCACCTCCTCACGAGTCCTCCCAATAAGTGTTATCTCTTAGAGAGTCCTCCAGCAACACGAAGCAGGAACGCAGCGTTACGGTCAGGGAACTCCCAATCCTCAGGGTAGAATAGACACTCCTTCTGAGGCGTAGTGATTCCGAGTTGTAAGCTACGGTACACAGCTTCTCAGCAGCACACAGCCCTATGTGTTTCGTCAGTCAAGCTGAGTTCATCAGGGGATGGGTTCTAGTTGTGTGTACACATAGTAAAAAGTCCCAGAAACCAATCAGGAGAGACTAATTAAATCTCCACCTCTGTATGTTACTTTGTTTCTAGAATTAGCATAACTAATCTCACTAGATTACAGAGAATTATACAATAAATTAAAATATCTTAAACGAACACATTATTCATGACCAGGGAGGCTGCTAGGCGGTTCCCCTCTCCCCTGCCTCGTACCTACATATAACCCCTGGAATAACGACAGGAAACGGGAAATGGAGGTAAAATGGCCGCGGCTATTTATTTATACATAAAACTAAGAGGGGTAAATGCCACTCCCAGCTGCCCGCCATCCCGGCCTTAAGTAGGCCCTGTGTGCCTCCTCCCCTGGCCAGGGGAGGGGTGGGGGTGGGACAGCAAGGGGAAGGCCAGCCCCCCCCCTGGTCATAAGAACCCCCACTGCCACGGATACGTGAAGAATTGCACCTAAAGAAACATAATCCATGAAATTCAAGCAAATCAACCGCGATAAACACGTGTGCCTGGTGTGATTGGCTGCGTGAATGCCGTGTGGAATACAGCAGAGCACACAAAAACGGCTCTGTGAAATATTCGAATTAAGGCCGCTGCATCTGTATATTCTAAATAATTTGGTGAATATACAGATGCAGCCACCAGTATTAGAACACTTACCTGGGAGATTCTGGGGCAGTCTCACAGTAAATGCCTCAACAGTTCTGTGAGACTCTTAATGACCCATCGGATTTAATTTCATAAGTAAAATGTAGAATAGGTATATTCACATGAATGCTGTACAATACAGGACTGTCAGATTGTGGAATGCACGGCTAATTGATGGGCGTTGGCCCTGGTCTATTCTCTTGGTGAAAAATAAATATTATATTTAAAATTTAAATTGTTATTTTCAAAAAACATCACAAACATTTTGGGAATAAAATGTGAAAATTACAATTTTGAAGATTTAAAAATAAACAAATGATAAAGAAATTAAAAACTCTAAAAAAAAAACTTTAAAATTAAGTATCAAACATTGTAAAGGAAATAAAAATACAAATTTATATATAAACTAAGGTTTAAAGTATCTTTACTCTTCTACCTATTTTCACATATAGATGGCTAATGACTAAAAAGTTGGAATTTGTTCAATGAATATCAACAATGATCTAAAAGTTGGGACTGGTTAATTTATGACTCATTACAATGTATCTCTATATGTGTTTTCAACATAATAGTAGATTGACAATTTCAAGTAAATCTGGTTAGCCACCTTGGGACAGGTTTTCATTCAAGTATCAACTTCCACTTTGTTACATACTGTACTATATGTGGTATATAGGTAGCTACATTTAATGAACCCTTTTATGCTATTAAGTGTTAAATTAAATTAAAATCAAATGAATTGAAATTAATAGATCTCCACTGGCCTCTATATAAGCCTAATAATATAGAGGTTTTTCTTCCTCCATTTGTATCATATGGTGTTTGTATTGTATTGAATATATGGCGCACAATTGTGCAAAGAATGAATAATGTGTTCGTTTAAAATATTTTAGTTTATTGTATAATTCTCTGTAATCTAATGAGATTAGTTATGCTAATTCTAGAAACAAAGTAACATACACAGGTGGAGATGTTCCCCTGATCGGAACGCTGATTGGGAGTTCCCCTGACCAGAATGCTGCGTACCTGCTTCGGTTTGCCGGAGGACTCTCGAAGAGATAACACTTACTGGGAGGACTCGTGAGGAGGTGACATCGTAACCATTTGAGCAGAGGAGTACAAGCAGAGAAGTGGAGAAGCTTCATGGTTCATGTTGGAGT
Organism: Ascaphus truei; assembly: GCF_040206685.1. NCBI lineage: Eukaryota > Metazoa > Chordata > Amphibia > Anura > Ascaphidae > Ascaphus > Ascaphus truei. The sequence continues at coordinate 111,179,004 of NC_134485.1, read as the reverse complement.
ATGAGTATTCTCATAACACGCACTAAAACTTCGGATGTTTGTGAGTTTTAAATTGCCTATGTTCAAGACTATTTAATTTGTATCAATGATATTACACTAGGATCAGGTGCTTTTTCTTCTATATACTTAAAAAAAATGGAATAAATTCTTAATAAGAACTAATAACAACATTTGTTTTTTGACATAGTTTATTTATTATATTACTTTTATACTTTACTACAATTACTCCTTGCTACATAGTTACGTGTGTGTGTGTGTGTGTGTGTGTGTGTGTGTGTGTGTGTGTGTGTGTGTGTGTGTGTGTGTGTGTGTGTGTGTGTGTGTGTGTGTGTGTGTGTGTGTGTGTGTGTGTGTGTGTGTGTGTGTGTGTGTGTGTGTGTGTGTAAAAATGTAGGATGAACTCACTAATCTAGAAAAAAAGCCAGATGTGAATAATAGTTTCCTGAACCCCTTGAGCAGTGCCTGGATGCCCCCACTTCACAATTTCTAAAGCAGCAATCCCGCCTGGGATCTTACCTGATCCGCAGTCCCTCAATGTCCAGGTACCCTCATTCCCGCAATGTTATATATTGGAGCGGAGGTGTTCCCTACCTGTCTTCTGGGTTAGGGGCAATTACGATGTCTCCCGTGTGAAGCTTGAGAGTCAGATCTGGAAGAAAGCAGTATAGGTTATTTCGGTGTAGGTATAGGGCAGGTAAGATATATAGGGTAGATAAGATATCCAGCTGTCAGGGTTTAGCTGCCAAACTCCTCCCTTCCCTTCCTGGCCTCTCATTTCTCTCCATCCAGAGAGAGCAGCGTATCTGTGGCCGATGCTGTGCCGGTGTGATCCCCCTCCTCCCCCGTGTTTCTACCAATGACCATTTCTTCTTATTTGAATGCAATTCACACTTTTACTAATTAACTTTGCAAATAAACGTTAAATGTTTTTCATTTTTGAGTATACCAGTCAAAATAATCTACAAGTTTGAAGTTCACCTACAAGTTCATATTCTTTGTGCCAAAGAATATTCAGTGGACTTTCGTTTGTAGCTTTGAAGTAAATATTGCATCTTAGAATCTTTAATGCACATGCATTTTATGTGAAACGTCTATGTCTTTTGTCACAGAAATTGTAGTTGTTATGGTGCTGTTTTTAATTAAAAATCAAAACACAATTTCAGTGACAAAACGCAAAGCAGTTTCACTTAGAACGTGTGTGCACGGCACACACTGGTGTTTTAACTATTTGCACTTCTATATTTATACTAAATGTGAATTCCTCATGTTTGTGAATGTGTGAGTGACACTGTGTGAGTGTGTGATTGTGTGATTGTGTGGGTGTCTAGTCTGGTTGGTTGGGTGTGTGGGTGACTATTCTGGGTGGGTGTGTGGGTGACTACTCTGGGTGGGTGTGTGGGTGACTATTCTGGGTGGGTGTGTGGGTGACTATCCGGGGTGGGTGTGTGGGTGACTATTCTGGCTGGGTGGGTGACTGGGTGGGTGACTATTCTGGCTGGGTGGGTGACTGACTGGGTGGGTGGGTGACTGACTGGGTGGGTGACTGACTGGGTGCCTGACTGACTGGGTGGGTGGGTGACTGACTGACTGGGTGGGTGACTGACTGGATGGGTGACTGACTGGGTGGGTGACTGACTGACTGAGTGGGTGGGTGACTGACTGACTGGGTGGGTGACTGACTGACTGACTGGGTGGGTGACTGACTGACTGGGTGGGTGGGTGACTGGATGGGTGACTGACTGGGTGGGTGACTTGGATGACTGACTGGGTGGCTGACTGGGTGGGTGATTGACTGACTGGGTGACTGACTGACTGACTGGGTTGGTGACTGGGTGTGTGGGTGACTAACAGACTGTGTGGGTTGGTGGGTGGGTGACTGGATGGATGACGTGGTGGGTGACTGTGTGTTGACTGTGTGGTGGGTAACTATATTCATTGTGAAGGGACCATTCATTGGAAAGGGAGGAGGCCCACCTGTGCAGCAGAGAGTTCGGTGTGGTCCAGGCAGCTAATCATGATGTTGCGGTGTACTTCTGGGGTCCTGCACATGCGCGTGTCACCGGGCAAGCCAGGCACCGGTCACGTCAGTTCCTGTCCTCCGTGGCGTGGGACCTTCGAGCTCCAAGCATCTCGTCATGCGGGGGGCCATGGGAGGTTGTCAGGTCTCCCATGTCAGATCTGCAGAGTGACAGCGGGACAATGCTTCCCCTTCCACCGCATCCCGTGGAGTGCAGCAGACGGAACTCCGGAATGCGCGCCATGTGTCCTGGAGTTCCGTTGGCATGGTCAGGGAGTCCCTCTGCAGCTGCTCGAGCGGTGCGCACCCAGCTGAATAGGACTGCCCGCTCACTCTCAGCTGCCTCCTTGCTACACAGTGTCACATCTGCTCCGAAACTGCCTCCTTGACGCCACGTGACATCACGTAGCATCCAGTTGGCATGGCAGAACGGCGTTATTTGACGCCGAATGGCCATTTTCAATGCAGTTGGAGGAGAATGCAGGCTGAGAAGGAGGAAAATGCCGGTAGATGCTGCACCACACTGCCGCAGAACCCCGCCGAAACACCTCACCAGCGTGTAAAATGCACTCGCCCAAGGGGTGCGGGCGAGTGCATTTGTCGAGGCCTGTTTATATATGTATATATATAAAATATATATATATATAAATATACAGTGCTCATACGTACCATGCTCAACCATTCTTATCCTAATCTTATAATGTGTCTTCTTTTCAAAAAGAAAATATGTAATGCTTAAGCAATACCTAGGAAAACCATAATGTTATTACAAGTTAGCTAGAGCTAAATATCAATCTGGCAACAGTGGCAAGCAAGAGATAAGAATATGCTTTTTAGTCATCATTTAAAAGTGCGGATCTGAGCCAGTATCGACTGCCTACAGTATTATGGATATCCGATCACTCATCCCCCATATAGAACAGTACAGAATATCTGCAACAACTACAGAATGTAGAAACATACAAATCCCCAAGACTCAGCCTAACATCTTAATTTTATGGTTTACAAGCAAAAAAAAAAAAACCTTTTCCTTTTTCACACTGATTACGTTTCATTGCAAAATCCTCCAGGAGTGTTCTGGTGTTGGAGGAATAGTGATATACAGACATATTTTGCATGGCCTATTTAAACCACAGCAGTAATCACAGAAAATGTTATTATTATTATATTATTAAAATGTGAAATTATTGCTGTACTCGTTCTTTAGTTTATAAGCTAGTAACAAACCGCTAAAGAACATGTTGTCATTTTTGTTATTGAGATTTTCACAGTTAAGCTTCAAGGCTTCAATGAGAAATCTTAATTTATAAAAACAACTGCTAAAAATGGAATAGAAGTGGCAACATTGCAGACAGATTTGATTGCAAAACCAACATACTGTATGTTGCTATGTGGGTTCGGGGCATTGATTCATTTAATGGTGTGTTCTCCTCCCCCCCCCCCCAAAAAGGCAAAAAATAAAGAAAGCAAAATGAAATCACTTTTACACTCCACTACAAATCTAGTAACTTGAGGTTGTGCTTACTGATATACGTGTCCAGGAATATGTTTTCATTTCATCATCATACCACTAAAAAAATAAGATATGACACTCATTATCATTCAATTATGGGTTCAATAAAATATGCAGTAACTAGGATACTTCAGTCTTGTTAATAAGGCGAATGAACAATTGTTGGCTAGGGCTCATTATAAAATGGTCCTAAATCCCGTTTGTTATGGTGAACCTCAAGCAGCAGTACGTCAGAATTGAAGGAATGGCCAGACATTAACTGCATGATTTTGCAAACATATGGATCGTACTGTTTTTACGGTCCACGGGACACTATTGGCAAACACATACAATCTTATTTCCTATTTAGCATAACCAAGGCCGTTTCTTGCATTAGAACAGGAGTGGCAAACTCCAGTCCTCAAGGGCCGCCAACAGGTCAGGTTAGAAGGATATCCCTGCTTCAGCATAGGTGGCTCAGTCGTTGGCCTGACCCTGTTACCAGCCCTTGAGGACTGGAGTTAGACCCCTGCATTAGTGGTTACATTTGACAAAGACGAGCTGTGCTCAAGAGCACATTTCATTGCAGAAGTGACTTCCAAAGACATGAATTATTCGTGTGTATGCTGCTGAGATGAGGCACATTAAAGCATTGCAGAAATTGTCTATGGCTAAGATGATGGCGTATGACTTATAATTAAGCTTTATTACCTGCAGAGCAAGGGGCTTCCATCTCATATTTTTCAGTAATGCTGGTGCTGAGGTAAGCATGCTCTGAGGTCGCTTTTTCAAAGTTAAGATAACACCACTCGGGTCCTCTCGTAGGGCATTCACCAAATTTTTCAACTGCCAGCCCACCTGGTAACCAGCAAAATTATTACAGTAAAATTGAGGCATAGTATTCAGAATGTAATGAACCCCTTTTAAGAAGAAAGGGTAATATGTGGGTGACATGGATGGTTTCTGTATCCCCAGATCAAAATAAACAAAACTGTTGATTATGATTATAATCCATGCCATCATCAAAAAAAACGCATTTTGCGTTATATTACATGGTAAGCCCCTAGCAAAATGCTTTCATTCATGCAGAAAAATTTTTTTTCCAGCAATAGCTATTTGTGGGGAAATATGAACGAATCCTTTCAGAAATAGTGGTATCTAGAAACGCATTGGGTTTCAATTGTGTTTTGTACAGTAGGTACTCACAGCGCTGAAGAGGTTAAGGACATTTACTTAAGGGTATGGGCATTTAGGACATTTTGCAGTGCTAAACTGAGCAAGTCTGGTAGTTTATCAAACGGGTTCTGAGCTGTGGGGGGACAAAATACATGCTGAGACCTTTAATACGCCAGCATGTTTGGAACTACAGTGGTTTAGGGCTAATGCATTACAAGCTTTTAAACACAAGCTAAATGCATGGCAGCACTGCCTCTGTGGTTCCAATTGAAGTAATCTTAAGGACGGTAGCTCTGAAGGAGGCCACTCTATTCAGCTACAGAAACTAAAATAAGTGTGTTTAGCTCATTTACTCTACAACTTGTGTTCTTTGTTTAAAGCAGCAAGCATTCCTTTCCCAAACAGGTTGTAAACTAGGGACCCTCAAGAGCAGAATTTGGCTTTTTTTTCCCTCTCCAAATCTTTGTGACACCCTAGATCCAAAGTCTTTGTGTTACATTTATTTATTCCAAGTTGCAAAATTAAAATGGCTGGCAAGTTAGTTTTATCCCATCTAACCGGTAGGAAGCGGAAAGGTCTTTAAGACAATAATGACTGATGAATTTGCATCTTTTTGTTTTTTTCCCCCCCGATATAAATAGAAGGTAGCATCTCAGCAATTAGGGAGAATGACAAATCTCAGCACAGTTCATCACTAGGGACCACCTCACCCAGACTATGAACTTAAAAAAAAAATTAAACTGGGTGGATTATGTGTTTAAATCCAACCTAAGAAAAGAAAAACACAAAAAAAACTAAGGGGAGATTCTAAAGCTGAAGCAATCTTCTTGATATAGAATAAGCAATTCGTTGTTATATATTCGCCAATATTTGTGCTCTTCAATATCTCCCAGCTGCAAAACTGGAGCAACAAAAAAAAAATGCACCATATTTATTAAAGCAAAAAATTCCATTGTATCCTATAGGACATAACTCTAGTTAGCTAGTTTTGTAGTCCGGATACATACTGTACTCCCCCGTGATTAATTTTTGTTAGGAGCTGTTACATAAAGGAGATGAGGATTGACGCAGAGATTTCCATGCAACATCTTACACTTTATGGCAGACTTATAATATTTTAGAAAATTAACAAGGGTAAAGTAGCTTTAATTATTTTAGAGAGAGAAATAACAAATAATTAGTTAAACACAAAATTAAATATGTAGCCATTTAAGCAAGTAAATGTGATGATCAGACATGCAGTACATGCCATGTGAACAGCCAACGCATTTTGCATCGTTTTTGTCATGCTCTCCCCTACTCCAACCCATTCAATTAAAGCCCCCCGCCCCCCCAACAAAAAATACATTTAACCAACCATATAAAACAAACATACTCACTCTTCATGTTTAACTGGCATTTTAAATCTCACATTTACCATTAGTCTTTCCTTAACACATTTAAAATATGTCTATATAAAATGAACAGGATATTGTGACCAAAAATTATAGCGCCACCTGGTATTTGTCAGTGTGACGTAAACATATTAAAAACAAAACTTAAAGATGCATTTTGGATCCAAGCTTCACCACTCTGAAAATGAATTTGTTGCAATACAAAGTAATATTGGGAATAACACTTTCAAGCGCATGTACTGCAGGCCAGTTGGCGAGTATAGCTGTTGAGAGTACTGTAGGTCAGGGGGTCTCAACCCCAGTCCTCAAGACACCCCCCCTCCCCCACAGGTCAGGTTTTCAGATATCCCTGCTTCAGCCCAGGTGGCTCAATCAAACCTGTGCTGAAGCAGGCTCTTCAGCTGAACCGCTGATTGAGCCACCTCTATTTAAGGTTTGATATCCTGAAAACCAGACCTGTTGGGGGAGGGGGCTTAAGGACTGGAGTCGAGAACCCCTGCTCTGGGTGACTAAAAGATGTGGGTTTATTGAAACCCTTGCCAGCCATGTGATGAGGCCTAATTTAAATTTACTAGCAATGACCCTTCATCATCTCTTTCCTGTAAAATAATCCGAACAACAATTCTTCAACTGCAACACGAACTTGCAAAATAGTCATATAAAATGACTGTTAGGCGACATAAAAACACAGTTTTAAATAGAAAAGCACGGCAAAAATAGTCAAGTAATAACGAAATATAGTATTTTATATTTAGTGTTCGTATAGTTATTGACATTACACAGTCTACGTCGGTATGACCAGAACACGTCTTTTTCTCCTAATTTGTTATTTATTTTTTGTATGAGGATTTAAATTGTAACTTGCAAATAATTTTACAGCTCAGCTATGCCTGCGCACAATTTCACCGGAGGCCATTAAATGTACTGAAACGGTCATGGAGTTTTAAAAAAATACTTAACTACTCGATACGGACTTATTGATTGCATTTCATTTCGGTCAGTTTGGAAGCACGGTTACTTTACCTCCCTGTGGCAACAAATAAAGAATTTGGGGAAGAAAATACTTCATTGCTGACCAGATGTTACTATCCCCAGCTGATAAAATAGAAACAGGATTACGAACGTTACTATAATGACGAATCGATTACCTTTTTTCCCTTTTGCTTACAAAGTACAGCATGTAATGAAACACTTTAAACGTTGACTTGGAACTACAGTGATTTTGTGCAGAAATTGTACTGTGCAGAGTGGTACTATGCTGTATAACTATTAAACTCATACTGTAGTGCCGACGTGTATTCTGAAACAAATCTGGGGCAATCACCAACAAGACCCAGGTACATGCTGGGTACATGCTGCAACATTTCAGTGACATTTCTGCAGACAGACTAATGGCCCATCGGATTAACAGCGGGGGGACCCTGGCAGTCCCATTCAAACTGAATGGGACTGGCAGGGACCCCTGCTGTGTTAATCCGATGGGCCATTAGTCTCTGCAGGAATGTCACTGAAATGTTTGCAGCATGCACCCAGGATGTACCTGGATCTTGTTGGTGATAGCCCCAGATTTTCCAAGGAAAGTTTAATGCAAGTTTTAGAATACTCGTCGGCGCACCTGTATCTCTATGTGTTGTACTAATGGACCATTTGATGTATTAATTGCCCTCTAAACTACATCTTTACCAGTAACCCCTTTCTTTTTCTCTGCATCTTTCCCCGCACCAGATTTCTATGTTTTCATTAGCTATATATTGTGAAATGTTGCTGGATTACCTTTAAATACCTGTAACATATTGGGAATTGAGGGAATAATTGTTTGTTTCCATACTGCCGCTAATTCGCGTCTTGCGGCTGAAGATATGTGGCAGAGTTATTTATTTTCATGTCTCGTGAGGAGGTAATATGGTTTGTTTAAAAGAAATAACCAGGGATCCATTGGTAGGTCCAAACCGAAAAACCTTTGTGACCACATTTTGATTTCCAGCCAATAAGATGCTATGAGTGGGCATCCCCACCACATATTAAAAATAAAATCTGGCAGATTTGCTACATGGAAAAACTGGTTAGTCTTAATAACAACACCTACACAGAGTTTCAGAAGGTGTGGTTACCTTGGATTCTGAGTGAAAATCAACCAGAAATTAATACCCACTTAATTTTGTTATAATAACAAAACAAAAAAATTTGAAATTTATATTAAATGTGTGATAGAATATTTTAAGAAGTCTTGTTAGGTAAAATTGTAAATGAATGTGTACTTTCTTCCATCTCTATTTTTTGTACCCTTCCTTCTCCCCCATTTTTTATTTTCTTCATTCCCCCCCCTCCCTAAATTTTTTTAATAAAAATTAAGTTTAAAAAAAAAATACCTGTAACATGAAGATGTGCCCAAAACCGTTTTAAAGCAACATAGCTCATAACTTCATAGTCATTGGATTAAAAGTGATATTTTCCTTGGCTTGGTTACACTACATCTCTCTATAAAAAAAATTACAGATACTCTGCTCGAGCAAAGAGAACAACCACGGAAGAGAATCCTTGGTTTAGTATTCAACTGCTGCTCTGGCATTTTAATTTTGCTTTCCACTGAAATCAATAAAGCAGTGCAGGAGCCATAAGGTTGAACATGATCAATTACAAGGATTGCAAGGAACCTCAGTGTATATTTTATCATTATTTTTTGTGATTTAAAAAGTTACATCAGTTCGTAAAAAGGCAACAAGTAACTACATTCACTCGTAGGCAAGTCTGTTGATCAAGGTCAATATATGTGCATGGACATGAAGCATAAGGTGACACTGTGTGCTTATTTGCGTGTCATTACCCAGAATCCCTAGCTGCAGTGGAAGCACTATGCTTAGCCCAGGTTCCCAGTGGTCGCTGCGGCACACTACAGCGTGCGCGCAAAACACCACAGCACAGCCCTCTATGGGGCAGGCCCCAGTGGCAGTGTGTGTGGGTACGCAAAGCGCGATTACACATACGCTAGCAAAGAAGACAAGAATGTTGTCTTCCCGTGCCGTGACGCGATCAGATGGTCGCAAGGAAAAGGGCAGATATGCCCGGTCATGGCCCTGCCCCCAACCGCTCCCCTAGAGACCGCCGATCGCAGCTTTTATCTTTGCACGCGCCGCCAGGTTGGCAGGCGTGCATCAGTAAATACTGGGGCTGTAGCGTATGTGTATGTGTTAACAAGTGGCGTTTTTATAACTAACCTCCAGTTTCTTTTTGTACAGGATTGGAACGTGGGAGGCGAAGGTTCTTCAGAGTTGAACAGCGTTCTTTTGAGCTCTGGGGAAACCGGGTTCCCGGGACACTTGCTGGTAAAGTTACCAGTATTACTTAATGGGGATTTGCAAATGGCCACCAAATAGGAAGCAACAAATGATCATGTTGCCGCTTCCTATTACACCCGAGATTTGGCAGCCATTTTGTTTCCCCTGAGGGAGATAAGTCCAGCAACTTCACCAGCACATATCTCAGTGCACTGGGGGGGTCCCCAAAGCAGACAAATGTGGCAGTTGGCTCAGGGGGACCCCACGGTTTCAAACTTATAAACAAAATATGGTGGCTAAAAAAACATAAGTACTGTATTAAGAACTGCTCATTTAAAATCCTCCTCTTCAACTTTTATGACAAACGGAGCATCCCCTTGATACACTTGGAAATACATTTACTGTACTGTATGTCCTTTTTGGCAACATGTATCTATATTTGGAGCAAACATGGATATTTAGTGCATATCTTGCTTTGATAAGCAAGACAGACAATACTGACAAGTCAAATAAATATACTTGTGTAAACCGGTAATACCATCAGTGTCACCACGTAGAAGTGTAGGTTGGAGCCCTTCGGATACACGATAACTGCAGAAGTCAGATGCCACAGGTGCACTGCGGTCAGCGTATAAGCAATTGTAGAAAACAGGCGGCACTTTCACAGACTTTGTGACTAAAAGAAGACTACTCTAGGTCCATCATTTCAGTTCCTCAGTTGAACCTTTCTCTTGGTCCTCTATATATCATCTGCATTACCTATTGATGTTTTATATATTTATTGGATTATAGGGACAATTGGAGTTAAACCCCTTGGACATCTAGTGCTTGTACTGGTCTATATTTTCAGAATCTCCTGCGTACATCTGACCATAACAAAACTCCCTGCAGTACAGCTCTTCTGCACATAATTCTCAAAGCTTCCAGGTGGCAAAGAAAGTGGAGCTCGCATATGCTCCCTCTTTTGTTCATCTGACAAAACCATTACCAAATAGATTGTAAAACCAACATTATGCTTCACTGCCAGGGGAGAAATGTAGAGAATGCCAATGACCCAGTCAGTATCTCAGTGAATTTAAACTATGCATTGCTCTCCTATCACTTCGAGAAATGTCTTCTCTTGTGAATACAAATGTAGAGTTACCATCAGTATGTTATGCACCACGGAATTAGTGTTGCTAAGAAATGAACAATTGCACACTCTGGTAAGAGCATTAGGATCTTCATATAAATTCTTCATGCCGAGCTCATATACACTGATTTTTTTTTTTTTAATCAGTCAAGTAATTAATAATGATCATCTCCAGTGGATGTATAACACGTTGATGCTGTGAAAATCTTATAAAACAATGAGGTTGGTGGTGAAGATTGGAATAGAAATAGAAGAAACATAATTATATATATATATATATATATATATATATATATATATATATATATATATATATATATATATATGTATATATATACACACACACATATACATATATATTAACGCAGTTTACCAAATTGCTATTTAATTTGGAGACTAAGGTTTGCATGCTGTAAATCAGACCCTTAAACATATACTGTATGTTTCTTGATAGACCTCTAGTATTTATTTATTTATTTATAAAATATTTTACCAGGAAGTAATACATTGAGAGTTACCTCTCGTTTTCAATTATGTCCTGGGCACAGAGTTAAGACAAATAATACATGGTTACAAATACAGTTACATAAATGAACAGAGTATACATTATATACAAGACATAATAGGTATGGTATTAAAAACAAAATTATTTATCATGTGTATACTGTAATTTATTATTCCAACAGTCCTAATAGAATGTAGATACAACTGAATTGTCATGCGGAAGATATAATAATAGGTTAACTAGACTGGAACAGAGGTTAAAAGTAGTTACAGCATGTGCTTTGAATCCTAAATGTGTAAAACTGATTATAAACATTGCTTTGAATGGGTTAGTCAGTTCAAAACCATTGGTCCTTTGAGACCAATTATAAACGTATGAGGTTTAATACCCAAAACACACAGGCAGTCTCTTCGATTCGTATTTATGCTATTTAGTGAATCTGGGCCTTAGGCCCCTTCTCAATATGCTGTAAATCTGTCTTGTCCGTGTTTGGGAAGAGCTCAGCTTAAATATTCCTATGCAAGTGGAACTTCACAGCATACTGTATTAAAGGGGACAAACTTACTGAAATGTAAAAGTACTACAGATACCTAAAATAGAGATTGTATTGTATGTCTTATTTATATAGCACCAAAAGTGTACTCAGCGCTTCACAAAGAATACAGTACAGGGAATTATAATAATACATTAAGTGCAGCAAAATCAGACAATAGGAAAGGAAATCCTGCTCCGGAGAGCTTACAATCGAAGTCTGTGAGGGTTTTGATGCTCATGTATGAAAACCCTGTTCGTTTCCCCTAAAAAGAAATGAAAACCACTTAATTGTCTGTCCATAACAACTATTATCATATTTAAGACAAACATATGGCTGCTTTTGTTTCTTTTGAAGTTAAGAATGTTCTTTTAAGACTGCCAATCAGGTGTTTACCCAAACTCTAATCCATCCTGTCTACTGCCTACAGCAGTGTTTTTCAACCAGGGTTCCTAGGAATCGTAGGATTCCCCAGAAATCTCTAAAAGGTTTCCTGTCATTTTAAGGTAATTTTAAAATTGTATCAAATACAGAACAATTTACAATGCATCTGATCTCAGACGCGCTATTAGAGAGGGTTGGGGTTCCTTACAATGCATCTGATCTCAGACGCGCTATTAGAGAGGGCTGGGGTTCCTTACAATGCTTCTGATCTCAGACACGCTATTAGAGTGGGTTGGGGCTCCTTACAATGCATCTGACCTCAGATGCGCTATTAGAGAGGGTTGGGGTTCCTTACAATGCATCTGATCTCAGATGCGCTATTAGAGGGGATTGGGGTTCCTTACAATGCATCTGATCTCAGACACGCTATTAGAGAGGGTTGGGGTTCCTTACAATGCATCTGATCACAGACAGGCTATTAGAGAAGGTTGGGGTTCCTTACAATGCATCTGATCTCAGACGAGCTATCAGAGTGGGTTGGGGTTCCTTACAATGCATCTGATCTCAGACGCGCTATTAGAGAGGGTTGGGGTTCCTTACAATGCATCTGATCACAGACGCGCTATTAGAGAGGGTTGGGGTTCCTTATGTAGCCCCGGACCCCCGTTAACTCCGCTGTCACGGGCAGGGGCGAGTACCCAAGCGGCGAACCCCACGGCAATTCTGGAGGTTGGGGGCCGAGCAGGGAGCGCTCCGGTGGCTCCGTGGTGGCCCGACTGTACAGGGCACCGCCATGTTGTCTTTCGCGCAGTACAGCAACAGTTGCGGAGGTCCTCAGAGATCTCGCACATGCACAGTGGGGGCTCGCGGCGGCCATTACAAGCGTGCGAAGACACGGCCAATCAGAGGAGGCTATTAGCAAGGACTACAAGTCCCATGAGCCTCAGAAGCGCCCCACATGATGCCAGGGAGCCTATAGGGCTGCAGTATCTCCCTGCTCTGAGGGATTGACACATTTCGCGCGCAGAGCCCACGTTAGTCGGCGCCAGGAAAGTCTAGGGGAAGGAGATGAGGGTGCAGGGGTCAGTGGCCCTCTGCACTAGGCCAGCAGCCCCCTAGGCCCTAGTTAGCCCTGAGCCACTCAGTAGTATTGTGTTATTGCAGGGACAGGCCCTAGGTTAGGGACCCTGCCCCTTTTAGTGTCAGCAGTACAGTTAGGGACACAGCGGATGCTGCACTTACCATTCCAAGACTTGGGATCAGGCCTACTCCGCAGAGAGAGCGGAATCATACCCCGGTGGACAGCCCTGACTGAGCACCGCGCTGGTGGAACCGGACATCGCCCAGGAGGTCGTTGGATCCTTTTTGAAGATCCTTTGAACGACCAGGTGCAGCCGCATTAGGCATTAATTGTTAATTAAGTGCACCAACTACAGTGGTACAACTCACACATAGTGGCAGCGCTGACCACGGGACAAGGGTTATACTGTGGACACGGTGTGGGGGTACACAGTGGTGGACACGGGGTATACACTCCTAAGTGGGAGTGAATGACATTTGGGACTTTGGTACATGGTGTGGGGTTATCACCCATGGGGAGTAGTGTTACAGAGTGACACAGTTATTGTTGCTGATGCATGTGAGTAAACATAAAGTAAACGGTTATACGTATACTCCTGTGTATGTGGTTACTATATGCGGGTCCTGTGTGGGGTACATTCTACACTCCTAAAATCCTACATAGGTCGAGGTGCTGTAAGAAAGATCGTTCCAGAGGATTCACCCCAGGTTCCCATCAACGGAGGCTCAGGCCTCCTGTGAACCTGCAGGTATACGCACCACACCTGGTAACATATAGGTTCCCCCTCACATGCACTATATCTGCGATTGGGGTAGGGGGAATACCCGTTACACTTACAATGCATCTGATCTCAGACGAGCTATTAGAGAGGGTTGGGGTTCCTTACAATGCATCTGATCTCAGACGCGCTATTAGAGAGGGTTGGGGTTCCTTATGTAGCCCCGGACCCGCGCTGTTAGAAAAGGGTTGGTTTTCCTCAGAATTTCACATAGGGTTCCATAACCAACAAAAGGTTGGAAACCACTGGTCTAAAGGGCCAATACAAATGAGCACAAACTTACTGTATAACACAAAAAGGTAAAAGCTCAAGGAAGCCCATTCCATTAAATTAGCATACCCCTATAAATAATAATACAGTTTCCTACATGTGTCTTCCACAGATCAATTCATCGGAAACAGAACTGACGGCAATAGTTCATTAACTCGGTGGACTAGTGTCAACCCTACGTCTGACTGCATGATACTGTATGGGAGAAGATCACACTACACATCATCCTCACACACCCACCTGTTATCATTCATCTGGGTGCCATTAACTGTTTTATTAGTAACTCTAGTCAAGAGTAAAGAGTTCACAGCAAGAAAAACAAGTAGGGAGAATGAACCCAGTCTAATAATATATGCTTGAAGAAAACATAGGTTATAAATTAGTTTACAATGAGTAGGACCAAGATTGATCAAATGTAATCCAAATACAGACACGTTTTTTTAAAAATGTGTGTACAAAGTAATAGAAAGTCACCTGAGAAAATAAAACAGTTTCTGCCACTTCCAATTGTGTGTGTGTTGCAGTGGATGTAAGATTAGATTTTAAATTATTTATTTCACAAGAAAGACTGCATTACAAAAAAATCATGTGTTATGTATATAGAAAAAAAAGCCTTTTTGATGTGTTAATAAAAAGCACAAATGAAAAAAACCTGTAAAAAAAAAAAAAATCGAATTGTGCATTGTATCCTGCGTTTTTATTAAATGAAATATGAGAATATGAAAGTAAGGCAAAGTGGATACCTCTTGTTTTGCATGTCTTAAAGGAAAAGTGCCCCAAAAATGTATGGTACAAACATCTTCCAAAAGTAGCTCATGGCTTTTTTACAGGCTGTCAAATTCCTCAAAGTGCAGGTCTCCTCTAGCACAGAGGTACAAAGTGGAGCTCTACTCACAAGTTCATACTGCAATTCTCCATTTATTGTAACAGCCAAGAACAGAGGAGGAACCATGTTTCAGGTCCCATTTGGACCTTTCATCCGGTCTTTTTCACAGGCTGTTCTATGTGCCCCTTGATAGTCAGATTCCAGTTGCCACTGCCCACAAATATTTAGTAATGTACTAAACACTTCATATATACTGTATATATACAGTACTCCATGTATACAAGGACCCAGCATGTTAAGGTAGAATGTTAAGACGTCACATAGGGATCGTCATTAGCATGTATTTTTGCATTTACTGCAACACTAATACTGTATATTGGTAAAAATGTTTAATATGGAATACATTCAATCCATAGAGAAAATATGTGTTCCCTTCGACCCATACAGATCTAATACCGAATTATATGGCTGCAGAAGGGGGCACATTAATTTCTGTCTGGTGAAATGCACAGTTTTTATAGATGAAGTTATATATAGTGTACTGTATAGGTTTCTTCTCGTCAATTTCAATGCGTGTTACCAAGAATAACCAACTTTTTTCCCACAACTTGAATTAAAATCAGGAAATTTCCGTCATGGCTGTGCCCCCCTCACCCCCCCCCCCCATTTTTGCCACACCCCGTGCCTCCCTCGGCTCCCTACAGACCGCACCTGTTAGCTGTGCAAGGCAGGATGCCAGGCGCACATTCAGAAGTCAACACTGGGTCCGTAGCCTTACTCCATATGCTGTGCAGAAATCTTTTCTATGCTAGAAAATACTTTAGTCATATTCATTTCAATGAAGATGACCTATGTTCTACAACTGTGAGGCCTGTGCATTTACCTTCAAACATCAAAAGTCAGATTGTCAGCAACCTTTTTAATACATGTAGAGAGAGACTGGAAAAATGTCAGTATTCAGAAATGACCTCGGCAAGCCTTTAAAATACTTGTTCATTTTCCAAATAATTGTATTTAACCAACAGTGCTTCACCAAATGCTCTTTTAATGTCAGTAATAACTCAATTATCTAACCTCTAAAATAATTAAGAAAAAAACCTTTAAAAAAAATAGTGGTATCAGCAATAATTCCAAAACTAATTGAGGAATCCCATACAGCACAACACTCCAAAGTTGTTGGTTTGAAGTTCACTTGCATGTTGACAAAAATCAAATCTTGTGACTGTGAAACAGGTTTATTCTACGTCTATTGGTTTTAATATGTAAGACATATTTTTTGTGTGCTACAAACTTAATTAGTACTGGAGCACAGAATGCTTCTTTTAACAAAATGTGTTTTCTGCAGAGCTACTGTACCACACTAGTCATTCTTTCCTTACTGAAAGATTATGTCATAATGACCTCACCCTTCAAGTCCCATAAAGGACTATTGTCAAATCTCATTCGGAGAATGATTAGCTGGAGCCAATAACTTTGTAACAAATGAGAATATGTTAATTAGTGCTTAGAACTGTTTATAGCAAAGAAAGGTTTATAACATAGTAACATTACAAGCCACAGTGCTTTTTAAAAAAAAAAAAAATTCGTTGTCTTATTGTATTCATCATTGTCAATGTCAAGTACATTAAATTATACTAGCTTCAAGATTAAGCAGAAAACAGATGATTTAAGTGTATAAGTGTAGCCTTTGTTCATAAAACCTACAAGAAGTATTTGGAAAACTATACTTCAAATGCAATGCTGATCAGTCTTGCAACAAAATGTAAAAAAAAAAATGGAACCAAAGATTTTATTTTTCTGGACCTATTTCATATTATCAGACTAATTAGAATTCTTATCCCTAACTCCTACACAGAAAGAGGAAGCAACCCCTTTAGAGTGCAGTGGTGGCAATATTTTAGTTAAAGCTACAATCAAACCAAGATCAGCATTGCTCTAAACACATCAAATGAGAGAGTGGCTAATTGCAAGACTGGTTCTACAATTTTCCATGTAAACAAGTATCAGAAAGTCTACTGTTCTCTAAACTATTGTACTGTACTTCTTCAGTATTGCCACTGTATCCGGGACAGGAAATAGCAGAATCTCCTCGTCTCATCCTTACTGTTTACAGACTCGCCTTCCCATGTGAAGGCAACATCATTCTTTAGTGCGCTCTGTACCATCTTTTTTGTTATGTACAAGCAACTGAATTCAATTTTAGAATGTTGAGCAGCATCACAGCTATATCTGAGTCACCTTCGATGTGACCTCTCTACACACTGTCACTGTGCATCAACTGGGGCTGACACCAGTACAACACTTTTTGAATCAATGCCCATTTTCACCTGCACAGAGCACTTTTTATTTTAGACCCTACCGTATTTGTGTTTTCTACCCCCAGACCTGCGAAACAGCACGTTTGGAGACAGAAAGCCATTTCGTCACAATATTGTGATATACAAAATAGACCCAGATCTTGTTGTTATATGGAATGGCACTACCAATTCCTTCTTTTCACCAAACCATATTCATGTTCTTGATATACTTTTATATATGGACTTGGATTTAAGAGTCCATATGGATGTTTATCGCAAACCTAAATCAAAATACACTTTTTGACGTGGCATTAGATATTAGTATGTGACATATATGCCAGGTTTGAAAGGGTTAAGAAAGATGACGAGTGCGCTGTGAGAGAAGGGGATGGGGGAGGGTGGAGGGGGGGAAATGAGGAGTGTGTGTTGAATAAAATGGTGAGCCTGATGTGTGAGGGTAAATGTGGAGTGTGTAAGAAGAGAGTGGGCAAGTGTGTTGGGTGTGTGTTGGGTGTGTGCTTGTAAAAAGGAGGGTGACAGTGTGTCTATGCATGCATGTGAGAAGGGGATGGGTGAGGGCTAAAGAACAGGGTTACCCCGAGATTTAAAAAAGGCATTCTGAATTTACACCCCTAAAACACTCATTTTTGTAATATGAGTTATTGAAGTGAAACTTCTTTCGTGGCACCTAGTCCTGGTAGAACAAAACTGGATAGATGGGGGGCGAAATGTGAAACGGAAGTGACGTCACGTAATGGACGCCACTCCGCTCACACGTCCCCTGTCACATACAGCGGCGGCAGCGATAGCCGCTGGCGCCGCTCCTAATCACCGCCGCACCCCCACACACACCCCCACCCCCACCCCCCACCTCCACCCGGCTGCTGACATACGCGGCGGCGATAGCCGCCGCCGCTACTAACGGCCCGCCTAACTGTTCCACGACCGCTGCTATGCCGCGCATACGCAGTTGTGATGGCGCCGCTGACGGACGCCACACATGCGCAGAAGCGGCTGGCAGTGGCGTCGTTCAACCCACACGCTCCTCACGCCCATTGTCAGCGGCGACATTCAGCCCTTCACTGCCGCGGGCGTTCGCGGGCCCCTTGCGCCCGCAGGAAGCGGTGGCACATGGCGCAAACCCGGGCGCAACCCGCGTGGCACAGGGCCTCGGTCACTCATGCGCAGATCGCGTGCGGGGTGTGTGTGTGCAGATTGCGTGCGGGGTGTGTGTGTGCAGATTGCGTGCGGGGTGTGTGTGTGTGTGTGTGTGTGCGTGTGTGCGCGCGAGCTCAGAATTTGCGTAAGGGGGGGAGAGGTGGTGCGCAATGTTACACCCCGCCCCTGGCTGCAGCTGGACACATACACACTGACTGCACCCCCCACACACTGACTCACCCCCCCACACACTGACTGACCCACCCACCCCCCCCCCCCACACACTGACTACCCCCCCACACACTGACTCACCCCCCCACACACTGACTGACCCACCCACACCCCCCCACACACTGACTGACCCACCCACACACCCCCACATACTGACTGACCCCCCCACACACTGACTGACCCACCCATCCACTGACTGACCCACCCACACCCCCACACCTCCCGCACACTGACTGACCCACCCACACCCCCCCGCACACTGACTGACCCCCCCACAACCCCCCGCACACTGACTCACCCCCCCACACACTGACTGACCCACCCACACCCCCCACACACTGACTGACCCACCCACACCCCTCCACACACTGACTGACCCACCCACACCCCCACGCACACTGACTGACCCACCCACACCCCCCCACACACTGACTGACCCACCCACACCCCCACGCACACTGACTGACCCACCCACACCACCACGCTCACTGATTGACCCACCCACACACCCCCACACACTGACTGACCCCCCCACACCCCCCCACACACTGACTGACCCCCCCACACCCCCCACACACTGACTGACCCACCCACACACTGACTGACCCACCCACACCCCCACGCACACTGACTGACCCCCCGCACAC
This sequence comes from Ascaphus truei, assembly GCF_040206685.1. Taxonomy (NCBI): domain Eukaryota; kingdom Metazoa; phylum Chordata; class Amphibia; order Anura; family Ascaphidae; genus Ascaphus; species Ascaphus truei. The sequence continues at coordinate 111,159,809 of NC_134485.1, read as the reverse complement.
TGACTGACCCACCCACACACCCCCGCACACTGACTGACCCACCCACACCCCCCCGCACACTGACTGACCCCCCCACCCCCCCTACGCACACTGACTCACCCCCCCACACCCCCCCGCACACTGACTCACCCCCCCACACCCCCCACACACTGACTGACCCACCCACACACCCCCACACACTGACTGACCCACCCCCACCCCCACGCACACTGACTGACCCACCCACACCCCCACGCACACTGACTGACCCACCCACACCCCCACGCACACTGACTGACCCACACCCACACCTCCACCCCCACCCACACACCCCCACACCTTCACCCCACCCACACCCACACACCCCCACACAAACACCCCCCCCACACACACACACACACACACACACACACACTGACTCACATAAACACACACTGACCCACCCTGACTGACACACACACGCACTGACTGACACACACACACACACACACACACACACACACACACACACACACACACACACACACACACACACACACACACACACACACACACACACACACACACTGACTCCCATATACACACTGACTGACACACATACACCCACACTGACTGACACACATACATACACACACACTGACTGACACACATACACACTGACTGACACACATACACACACACACACACACACACACACACTGACTGACACACATACATACACACACACACACACACACTGACTGACACACATACACACACATACACACACACACACA
>NC_134485.1:111139054-111151554 GCF_040206685.1 Ascaphus truei | reverse complement strand
GAAACGCGGTGGAGGTTCTCTTTCAAATATCCTTGGCCTAATAAATATATATATATTTTTTGTTACACTGGTCCCCCTGGGCTTTCTCATTTATTTGGCAGCGCGCTGCTATTTTGTCTCCCAGTTTTTTCCACTGAAATCATCCAAATGGAATTAAATCTTCATCTAATTGTGTGATCCCAAGAAAATTAGCTTTTCATAGGGACTTTCTAGAACTTAGGGGGGGTGGGGGTGGAATAAATAAATCAAGGAAATCTAGTAAAGGCCTTCAAGATTTTTGAAATATTCTTTTTTACATTAAGAAAACTGAAAGTGCACGAAATTAAAGAATAAAACATCCCTCACACTAATTTCAGTATGAACTGGGTGTACAAAAACATTCTTAGATTCAAACAATTATGGCTGTTATATGTGCCACTCAAGTGCGCAGCTAACTCTCCGCGTCCGGGTGGTGTGCTGCGCTCCTACTTCCTGCTCCTGATGGTGGCTGAAGTGGTAAAAAAGTACTCAGGGATAGTAGCAACGCGTTCGCCCTTCCGTAGCTACGGAGCCTGAGGGAAGCACAAGAAGGGCGAAACGCGTTGCTACTATCCCTGAGTACTTTTTTACCACTTCAGCCACCGTCAGGAGCAGGAAGTAGGAGCGCAGCACACCACCCGGACGCGGAGAGTTAGCTGCGCACTTGAGTATCCTGCACGAACATTTTCTGATAGACTGGCTGTTTTTATGCATATCCAGCTCTTAAGTCGTTTTGACTAAGTGCTTTTTAAATGTTTTGTTGGGACTTTGTCCTGTTGGTGTTTAATAAAGATCACGATTTCTTCACCCTTGTACCCTTGTGTACCACCGTGTGAACCAGGCACTATTTGAGTGACTAACACACTCGGTTGAAGGTTTGGATTTGGAGCTCCATAGAGGGGAGAAGAGATACCAATTAAAGTCCATACTCACACATGGCCGTGTGAGTCTCCTGTTAACCTCACGTGGTTATATTTTAACCTACCTCCGCCCCTTCACCCCTTTTTCCCTATTGTTTGGTGCGAAGAGCAGGAGGGGGTGCTTGACAGCCCTGCAGTGAGGTGCCATCAAAGACACCTCCCTCCAGAGGTCACTCATGCTTGTCCGTGTGAGTGGATGCAGTATTCCTCTACTTTTCTGATCTAAATACAATCGTCTATCCCAGAATTATTTTATATATATTCTGTCTTGTCCCTCACGTATTTGTTTTCATTTCATTTAACTCTGAGGACAACATCGCAAGCCATTCCTGTGGAGAAGACCAGAGACACTTTACTTCATACCAGAGGAGAAGAAAAGTACAAGCGGAAAGAACACAGAAGAGAAAACAGCAAAAGTAAAGATACCTTGATGTGAAAGCATTTACACAAGGCCGTGTAAGTGTTTACGTTATTTTACACTTCATTTCACATCACAGTCCTATACCATTGTAGTGTTTGAAACGTCTGTCTAGTCCCTCAACCTGTGCTCCCCCATTTTATGTCTGTTTTTCTGTATTATCAAGGATCCTGGATAGGTCCTTTTTGGGGTTTTGAGCAGCAGGAAGAGATTCGGAAGTAGAGGGGACCTTTAAGTACTCTTTAAGGTTGTATTGTTCTATTGTAAGAATTACATCACCCCACAACTCATCCATTTAAGGTAGCGCCCGGCTTTTTTGCACATCACTTAAGCCGATAGGGAACCATGTTAAAAATGGTTTTTGAAGCAAAAAGTGGCACTGTGTGCTCATTTGCATGTCATTCCCCAGAATCCCTTGCTGCAGTGGAAGTAGTGGAAGTGCTGTGTGCTGGGTGATAATGGTGAAAGGCGGGGTTGCAGACCTGCCTAAGACATGCAGATGAGCATACAGTTGTATTTACATTTATATATATATATATATATATATATATATATATATATATATATATATAGTCATTGGTATGGAGATTTGCACTCACGTTTATCAGAAGGCAGATGCTTGTCCCATAGTGAAAGTATAGACATGTAGTAACCAGGGAAATCCTGATAACAGAAGACAGCACACCGCAATAGTAGTCCAAAAAATGTGTATTGTGAACACAGGGCCGCCAACGTTTCGGTCCTCGTAGAGGGACCAATAAATTTACAATTTTACGCTATGGGGCGTGCGCTCTCTCTTCTCTTTTTCCCATATATATATATACAGTGTTCGACAATCCTATACATTTACTCGCCCGGGGCGGGTGGATTTAACCCCCGGGCGAGTAACTATTGGCCCAAGCAGCACACGTGTTTTGTTTTTTAAATTTTCCCTGCTCGCGCTGAAATTTCCCTGCTAGCGCTGGCTGAAGAAAAAAAAAAAACTCCCCCTACCTGACAGATGATTGGCGCGCGCTCCCAGGCTTTGTGGGCGCGCGGCCAGGCTCTATATGAGCCAGCCCCCAACGAGCGGACATTTTTTTCCCATGGAGGATGGAGGACACAGTAAGTATTATCTGTGCCTTCCTCCACCTCCCTCCCCTCCCCGGTGCTCCTGCTGCCCGCAGTTATGGTGATGGGAGCGGGGGATGCCCCCTCATGTCCCCGTTCCCCCCCCCCCCCCCGCTTCCCCCCCGGTCCCGTGTCAGAGAGCGCGGCGGGTGATGGGAGCGGGGGATGCCCCCTCATGTCCCCGGTTCCCCCCGGTCCCGTGTCAGAGAGCTCGCCGGGTGATGTGAGCGGGGGATGTCCCCGCTTCCCCCCCCCCGCTTCCCCCCGGTCCCGTGTCAGAGAGTGCGCCGGGTGATGGGAGCGTGGGATGCCCCCTCATGTCCCCGCTTCCCCCCCCGCTTCCCCCCGGTCCCGTGTCAGAGAGCGCGCCGGGTGATGGGAGCGTGGGATGCCCCCTCATGTCCCCGCTTCCCCCCGGTCCCACGTCAGAAAGCGCGCCGGGTGATGGGAGCGGGGGATGCCCCCTCATGTCCCCGCTTTCCCCCCCCCGCTTCCCCCCGGTCCCGCGTCAGCAAGCGCCCCGGGTGATGGGAGCGGGGGGTGCCCCTCATGTCCCTGCTTCCCCCCCGCTTCCCCCCGATCCCGCGTCAGAGAGCGCTCCGGGTGATGGGAGCGGGGGATGCCCCCTCATGTCCCCGCTTCCCCCCCCCCGCTTCCCCCCGGTCCCGCGTCAGAGAGCGCTCCGGGTGATGGGAGCGGGGGATGCCCCCTCATGTCCCCGCTTCCCCCCCCCCCCCGCTTCCCCCCGGTCCCGCGTCAGAGAGCGCTCCGGGTGATGGGAGCGGGGGATGCCCCCTCATGTCCCCGCTTCCCCCCCCCCGCTTCCCCCCGGTCCCGCGTCAGAGAGCGCTCCGGGTGATGGGAGCGGGGGATGCCCCCTCATGTCCCCGCTTCCCCCCCCCCCCGCTTCCCCCCGGTCCCGCGTCAGAGAGCGCGCCGGGTGATGGGAGCGGGGGATGCCCCCTCATGTCCCTGCTTCCCCCCGGTCCCGCGTCAGAGAGCGCGCCGGGTGATGGGAGCGGGGGAAGCCCCCTCATGTGGGAGCGGAGCAGGAGATGGGCAGGGGAGCGTGGTGGTGCTGGTCGCGGCCTGTGTGTGTATATAGGTGTGTATATATGTGTGTGTGTGTGTATATGTGTGTGTGTGGTGTGTGTATGTGTGTGGGAGTGTGTGTATGTATGTGGGAGTGTGTGTATGTATGTGGGAGTGTGTGTATGTATGTGGGAGTGTGTGTATGTACGTGGGAGTGTGTGTATGTATGTGGGAGTGTGTGTATGTATGTGGGAGTGTGTGTATATATGTGGGAGTGTGTATGTATGTGGGAGTGTGTGTATGTATGTGGGAGTGTGTGTATGTATGTGGGAGTGTGTATGTATGTGTGTGTGTGTGTGTGTATGTATATATATAGGAGAATGTGTATGTGTGTATGGGAGTAGGTGTGACACCAGAGGTACCTCCCCCCCCCCCCCAATCAGTCAGTCACCCCTGCCCCGGTCAGTCAGTCACCCCTGCCCCGGTCAGTCAGTCACCCCTGCCCCGGTCAGTCAGTCACCCCTGCCCCGGTCAGTCAGTCACCCCTGCCCCGGTCAGTCAGTCACCCCTGCCCCCTCTCTCTGGTCTCCCCCCATCTCCCCTCTCTCTGGTCTCCCCCCGTCTCCCCTCTCTCTGGTCTCCCCCGTCTCCCCTCTCTCTGGTCTCCCCCTCTCTGGTCTCCCCTCTCTCTGGTCTCCCCCCTCTCTGGTCTCCCCTCTCTCTGGTCTCCCCCGTCTCCCCCCTCTCTCTGGTCTCCCCCCTCTCTCTGGTCTCCCCCCTCTCTCTGGTCTCCCCCGTCTCCCCTCTCTCTGGTCTCCCCCGTCTCCGCTCTCTCTGGTCTCCCCCGTCTCCCCTCTCTCTGGTCTCCCCCCTCTCTGGTCTCCCCTCTCTCTGGTCTCCCCCGTCTCCCCTCTCTCTGGTCTCTTTCTCCCCTCTCTCTTTCTCTCCCCTCTCTTTCTCTCCCCCCTCTGTCTCCTTCTCTCTCCTGTCTCTTTTTCTCTCTCCCTCCTCTGTCTCTTTTTCTCTCTCCCTCCTCTGTCTCTTTTTCTCTCTCCCTCCTCTGTCTCTTTTTCTCTCTCCCTCCTCTGTCTCTTTTTCTCTCTCCCTCCTCTGTCTCTTTTTCTCTCTCCCTCCTCTGTCTCTTTTTCTCTCTCCCTCCTCTGTCTCTTTTTCTCTCTCCCTCCTCTCTCTCTTTTTCTCTCTCCCTCCTCTGTCTCTTTTTCTCTCTCCCTCCTCTGTCTCTTTTTCTCTCTCCCTCCTCTGTCTCTTTTTCTCTCTCCCTCCTCTGTCTCTTTTTCTCTCTCCCTCCTCTGTCTCTTTTTCCTCTCTCTCTCCCTCCTCTGTCTCTTTTTCCTCTTTCTATCTCCCTCCTCTGTCTCTTTTTCCTCTTTCTCTCTCCCTCCTCTGTCTCTTTTTTCTCTTTCTCTCTCCCTCCTCTGTCTCTTTTGTCTCTTTTTCTCTCTCCCTCCTCTGTCTCTTTTTCTCTCTCCCTCCTCTGTCTCTTTTTCTCTCTCCCTCCTCTGTCTCTTTTTCTCTCTCTCTCCCTCCTCTGTCTCCTTTTCCTCTTTCTCTCTCCCTCCTCTGTCTCTTTTTCCTCTTTCTCTCTCCCTCCTCTGTCTCTTTTTCCTCTTTCTCTCTCCCTCCTCTGTCTCTTTTTCCTCTTTCTCTCTCCCTCCTCTGTCTCTTTTTCCTCTTTCTCTCTCCCTCCTCTGTCTCTTTTTTCTCTTTCTCTCTCCCTCCTCTGTCTCTTTTTTCTCTTTCTCTCTCCCTCCTCTGTCTCTTTTGTCTCTTTTTCTCTCTCCCTCCTCTGTCTCTTTTTCTCTCTCCCTCCTCTGTCTCTTTTTCTCTCTCCCTCCTCTGTCTCTTTTTCTCTCTCCCTCCTCTGTCTCTTTTTCCTCTTTCTCTCTCCCTCCTCTGTCTCTTTTTCCTCTTTCTCTCTCCCTCCTCTGTCTCTTTTTCCTCTTTCTCTCTCCCTCCTCTGTCTCTTTTTCCTCTTTCTCTCTCCCTCCTCTGTCTCTTTTTTCTCTTTCTCTCTCCCTCCTCTGTCTCTTTTGTCTCTTTTTCTCTCTCCCTCCTCTGTCTCTTTTTCTCTCTCCCTCCTCTGTCTCTTTTTCTCTCTCCCTCCTCTGTCTCTTTTTCCTCTTTCTCTCTCCCTCCTCTGTCTCTTTTTCCTCTTTCTCTCTCCCTCCTCTGTCTCTTTTTCCTCTTTCTCTCTCCCTCCTCTGTCTCTTTTTTCTCTCTCTCTCTCTCTCTCTCTCTCTCTCTCTCTCTCTCTCTCTCTCTCTCTTTCTCTCTCTCTCCCCCTCTCTCTCTCCCCCTCTCTCTCTCTCTCTCTCTTTCTCTCTCTCTCCCCCTCTCTCTCTCTTCCTCTCTCTATCTTTCTCTCTCTCTCCCCCTCTCTCTCTTCCTCTCTCTCCCCCTCTCTGTATCTGGATATCTTATTTACCCTATATATCTTAACTGTCCTATACTACACCAAAATAACCTATACTGCTTTCTTCCAGATCTGACTCAAGCTTCACACGGAACACATCGGAATCCCCTCTAACCCAGAAGACAGGTAAGGAACACATCCCCTCCAACTTATAACATTGCGGGAATGAGGTACCTGGACATTGAGGGACTGCGGATCAGGTAAGATCCCAGGCGGGATTGCTGCTTTAGATATTGGGAAGCGGGGACGTCCAGACACTGGTTAAGGGGTTCAGGAAACTAGTCATCCACACCTGGCTTTTATTTCTAGATCCGACACTTATACACACACACACACACTAAATACATTTGTCAAAAACGAATGTTGTTCTGACTAGGAATTTATTAAATGTATTTTAATTTTAATTATATATTTTATTTTAAAGCGGGGTTGGGGGCGGGACTAGGGGCGGGGTTGGGGGCGGGACTAGGGGCGGGGTTGGGGGCGGGACTAGGTGGCGAATAGATTTTTTGGTTGGGCGAGTAGATTTTTGGGTGATTTGTCGAACACTGTATATATATATATATATATATATATATATATATATATATATAAATTTCCCATATATATATATAAATAATCCAGTCCATTTTAAGTTATGGTGGGTGAAAAAAGGCAACAAGAAACCTCCACCGCATAGAATAAGCAAATAAAAAGATCACTTGTGAGCACTTCTTAGACAGGTCTGCAACATATAAACACACACGTGTGTGTGTTTGTGTGTGTATGTGTAATATATATATATACTAGCTGAGAGACCCGGCATTGCCCGGGATGTAATGTTCCCGCTCCTCTCTCTCTCCTCTCTCGTCTGTCCTCCCCCCTCTCTCTCTTCCCCTGTCTACCCCCTCTCTCTCTTCCCGTCTCCCCCCTCTCTGTTTGTCCCCCGTTCACATCAATCCAGTCCCCCCCCTCCCTCCTTTACAGCTCCCTTTACAGCTTCATGCAGTGTGTGTGTGTGTGTGTATGCGCCTCAGTCAGTGTGTGCGTGTGCGCCTCAGTCAGTGTGTGCGCATCAGTCTGTGTGTGCGTGCACGCGCCAGTGTGTGTGCGTGCGCGCGCGTCAGTCAGTGTGCGTGCACGTGCGTCAGTGTGTGTGTGTGTGCGCGTGCAGTCAGTGTGTGTGTGTGTGTGAGCCAGTCAGTGTGTGTGTGTGCACGTCAATCAGTGTGTGTGTGTGCGCGCGTCAGTCAGTGTGTGTGTGTGTGCGCGCGTCAGTCAGTGTGTGTGTGTGTGTATGTGTGTGTGCATGCGTCAGTCAGTGTGTGTGTGTGCGCGCATCAGTCAGTGTGTGTGTGTGTGTGTGCGTGCGTCAGTCAGGGGGTGTGTGCGTGCGTCAGTCAGGAGGTGTGTGCGTCAGTCAGGGGGTGTGTGCGTGCGTCAATCAGGGTGTGTGTGCGTGAATCAGTCAGGGTGTGTGCGTACGTCAGTCAGAGGGTGTGTGCGTGCGTCAGTCAGGGGGTGTGTGCGTGCGTCAGTCAGGGTGTGTGTGCGTACGTCAGTCAGAGGGTTTGTGCGTGCGTCAGTCAGGGGGTGTGTGCATGCGCGTGGCAGGCAGTCAGTGTGTGTGTGTGCACGTCAGTCACTCTGTGTGTGTGTGCGTCAGTAAGGGGTTGTGTGTGTGTGCGCGTGGCAGTCAGTCAGTGTGTGCGTGTGTGTGCGTCAGTCAGTATGTGTGTCTCAGGCACTCTGTGTGTGTGCGCGTTAGTCAGGGTGTGTGTGCGCGCATCAGTCAGTGTGTGTGTGTCATTCAGTGTGTGTGTGTGTGTGTCAGTCAGTGTGTGTGTGTATGTGTGTGTGTCAGTCAGTCAGTGTGTGTGTTTCAGACAGGCAGTCAGTGTGTCAGTCAGTTTGTTGTTGTTGTTGTTGTGTGACCCTCCCCCCTCTGCTTTTTCCTCTGCCCTGCTTGCGAAGGGGGGCGGTGGTGATGATACCTGCTCGCGCTCCCGGCTTCCCGGCCCGGCTGCGGGGGGAATAGTGGTGGTACCTGCTGGTGCCCCCCCGCGCTCCCGGCCGCGGGGGGAATAGTGGTGGTACCTGCTGGCGCCCACCGGCGCTCCCGGCCGCGGGGGGAATAGTGGTGGTACCTGCTGGCGACCCCCGGCCGCGAGGGGAATAGTGGTGGTACCTGCTGGCGCCCCCCGGTGCTACCGGCCGTGGGGGGAATAGTGATGATACCTGCTGGCGCCCACCGGCGCTCCCGGCCGTGGTGGGTGGGGGGTTTGTAGGGTGGTACCTGCTTGCGCCACCCGGTGCTCCCGGCTCGGCCGCGGGGGGTAAGGGGGGTACCTGCTTGCTGGCGCTCCCGGCGGTAATACGGGGCCCGAGGAGAAGAGACGAGTGGGCAGGCGGCGGCGTGTGAGAGGCGGCGGTTATTCGACGGGAGGCGGCGTGTCGAGACGTGAGGGGGAGGAGGCTTGCCGGCGGCGCCGAGGAGCGGGCGTCGCTGCCCGCGGGTAGTGGCGCCGGGGAGGCTGGGGTTTGCGGTGAGGGGGGGTGGGGGGTTTGCGGTGAGGGGGGGCTGGTGGGGTTGCGGTGAGGGGGGGGCAGGGGGGTTGCGGTGAGGGGGGCACAGGGGTGTGTGTGAGACACTGTTAGACCACACCGGCCAATGAGAGGTGTGCGGGGGCGGGCAGGCCAAGGGAGCCATCTCCTTGGCCTGAGGCCGAGTGACAGGCGAAAGGTCCAATGTGATTGTCCCTAGACACGGACATACAATGGTTTAAAAAATATAGATATAGATTTTATATATATATATATATATATAAATTAATAAAACGTACGTACATACACACACACACAACAGGACACACAGTAATCTGAAGGGTGGTACCTGGGTGCTCCAACTGAGTAAGTACACAAAAGCAGAGAAGAGGACATGCACTCACAGGTCTTGAAGTGTAGAAGTGTTTTTATTCCATGTTTGTTCAACATTTTGGGCCACAAAAAGGTCCATGTTGTGGGCCAAAACATTGAACTAACATAGAATAAAAACACTGACACTTTTCAACACTCGTCTTCTTCTATTATATACACGCACATACACAGAGAGCGGGTAGTAGGTTTGTAAATAAGGGAAAGTGCTGGTACTACTGTACAACACCTTTATTCTGCTATAGCTTTTTCTCTATGTCCTACCAGGCATGGTCTAACATATCAGTCAGGGATGCCGTTGTGAAGGGATCAAATCTATTTAATGACACTATAGTGCCATCATGCTGCAGTCTGCTGCTTTAAGGGAGTCCAGGTGCCATCAAGATTACTTCAACTTTGTAAACACACCTGCACGTTAACAGTCAATGTATCAACTAATTTCAATCAACAAATACTTTATTGGGTGAGGTTGCCATTAGCTGAGGAAGTGCTTCTTTGCAAAACTAGAGAACGCCAAATTGATGACACAAGTTTTTTTTAAACCACAAAACAGTACTGCACCTGTAACAAACAACTATTCTATCAAACAAGTTCTTTATGTTTTTTCTTTGCATGTGAGAACCATGATCTGCTGCAGTTTCCATAAATAGGAAATGTTTATAGCAGAGTAAGCTGTCTAGATTTAGTAATAATTGTATGACAAAGATTGTGGTTTCTTCATGTATACAGCACTGTGTGAAAGGCCTGGACCTGTAGGGGGAGGGGCGGCATGACTTAAGGCAGAGGAGCCTTGAGGTAAGGCATGGGGTGGGGTTAAATTAGAGTACTTAAGGTGGGGGGGGGGGGGGTCGGAGAGATCTTACCTCCCTGTTACTTCAAGAATCTACTGGTTGTTGGATGTGAAGCTGTCTGGCGTATCCTGGTTCCTAGTATCTTGTTAAGATAGCTGCGCAGTGCGGAGGAAGGCCACGGCCAGGGTGGCGCTGAGCAGGTGGGCGCGCTTACGCTGGTCACTCTGAAACACATTGAGACAATGTATGTGGCCATCGTGAGCAGATGCTTGCAAAGCAAGTAAATTTGATTTTGCCGCTCACAAGCGCGTCACGTCAGCGGTTCGACCCAATGAGGGCGAACCAACTCCTTTACGTCGTGGCCACACCCTGACAAGCGCGCACCATGCCGGCCACGAATCACCTGGCCGAGCAGGGCACAGCGCACGAGCGTCAGCTCCCTGCCTGGCCATAGCAGAAGGATGAGGTTGGATGGCCCAGCAGAGATGATTGCGGTATTAGAGTATTCGACCGTAAGGTGGGGTATCGGCTGGGGGGGTGTCGCCCACCGGCACAGAAGGTAGGCGGTGGAGTCGAACTGTGGCAGGGCATGCTCTGGCAGCCGTGCACGCCCCAGCAGCTGAGGCCTGGAGGTGTCTGGGCCTAGAGTGGTGAGCAGAGCTGGGAGAGGCGGCAGCACGAGGAGAGGAGCAGGCTGGATGACGCGGCTGCCCAAGGCGGTATGGAGCGAAAGACAAGGACCCACTGCAGGAAACAGCTGGGACAGCAGCAAATCCATCCTCCACCCTATCAGCGCAGGAGAGGTGGGCGGTGGCCACAGCAAGGGGTGCCAGGATGGAACAGAAAAGGAATAGGCCATCAACGGGCAAGTGAAATCAGGGGAGGGTGGACGTGGTGGGGAGGGTCAAGGAACAAGTATGGGCGGTCATAGATGGCACGTACAGGAGGGATGGAGTGTGGGGGATCAGATCAGGGCAGGACATGGTAAGAAGTGCAGGGGAAGGGGTGGTAACCTCTTGTCCTGGGTGCGGAGGGACGAGGAGAGCAGTTCATGAGGGGGGGGCGCGTGCTCCCCGAGAGATGGCGGGATTAATAGGATCACTGGGGGGTGGAGGGGGCAAGCTTGATAGGGGGCAAGATGTTTTGGCATTGGGGTAGGTGTTCATGCAGTGGGGGAAGGGTGCATTGGTGGTTAATCGGTGGCAGGTGTATGGGGGGCAGTAAGAGGCAGTTCAGTGGACAGCCACAGGCAGGGGTCATGCACACGAGGGTGGAACCTTCAGTGGTAGTAAGGGCGATTGGTAAGGGGGTGGGGGTGTCAGCACACATGGGACCGGAGGGGACAACAGGAGTGGCTGCAGTGGCGGCCCTGTCGATGGGACTACAATGACTGAAGACAAGAAGGAGGGAGGGGTGGAGGATGCTTATCTTTGCTTAGCTAGCCCGGGAGGTACCCAACGGTGTCTGTAAAGGAGTAAAGGAAAGATAATGATGATAAACTTTATTTAATATTTAGCTTTTCTGCCAATGGGACTCAAGAGCTTCACAATTACATTTATAGGGCGCAATACGCAGCACATAGGGTTCCTGCCCCGTACAGCTTAGAATCTATGATTTTGGTGCTTGAGACACAGGGAGATAAAATGACTTGCCCAAAGTCACAAGGAGCAGACATCGGGAATTGAACCAGGTTCCCCTGCTTCTAACTCAGTGTCGTTGTTCTCAGAGTCCGTGTCTTTAATCACTGAGCCACTCCTTCTCTGATTATGTGAATTTACAGACATTATTACTGGGCTACAAGGAGTCAGCAAAGTCAGATAAAAAGAAGGATGAGGAGGAGGTCGAGAAAGAGAGGAGGCAGGCTACCAAGTGCTTTGGGGACAGGTTGCAGGCCTTTGCGATTTTGGCTAGATTAATTAAGCACTGCTCGGCACTCTTCAAATATGTGGACACATATCGTAGGAGCAACAGGCAAGGCAAGACTGTTTAGTGTAGCGTTTTGCCTGGCCTTTTTTGGGCCTCAAGGAAGGGGCGGGTGGGTGGCGTGCAGAAAGAGGATGTAGTGTGGGAAGCTGGGTCTGTGCAGTTTAGGATCAGGACAGGAGTAGGCTAGTGGGGGAGTACTGGCAGTGAAGCCCCCTGGGGTGTGCCCCTTCATTTTTGGTACGTGAAGGCTGGACTGCGGTGTACCGTTTTCAGTTTAAGGGTTTTGAAGAAATGTGCAGAACTAGCGGGATGTGAAGGCTTGATAATAAGGTCCCACTCTTTTAGGATGGGGGTGGCATCTGAAGCCACTTGATTGGGCCTAGGGGAGGCAGCTATCAAAGAGTTGGGCAGGTGGTCATCGGGACATTTTAAGGGTTATGTTAAATCCTGTGTAAACTGTTAAAAGAATTAAGTGGTGTATTTTGTGTTTTGTTCAGGTCAAGCCCCGCTGGAAGTTTGGTTGTAGAGATTCATAAGTGCACTGGGCAGGGAAGTGGGCAGCATCAAGGACAGGAGGCAGTGAGGGGTAAGGACGGATTTGGCCCGGATGCCGTGAGTTGGCTTTGGGGCATGATTTGGGATCAAGTGCTTCCCCAGTTGTTGCACAGAGAGAGGGGGAAGGGTCCCATCTGATATAATTTTTCTGCATGAAAGGGGGGAAGGAGAGACGATTCAGCATCGGTTTACCTATCGGCCATCGGGCATGATATCCTGATTTTAGCTGGAGAAGGTGGTGAGGTTTGTGGCGGCTCACAAGGCTAGTTTAAGGCTTGTCACATTACCTTTTTGATGGCGAGAGTAATGTGGATATTTGGGAAAGGTGGTACCATCCCAGGTTTCGGTGGTCGGAATGTGGTGAACATTCGTAAGGGGGTTCT